>NC_141252.1:22246882-22302490 GCF_054856555.1 Leptonotus elevatus
ACAGCAATGAAAATGTCATCCGTCTCATCTTAGGAAAATAAAAAAAGAAAAAAAAGCACAAACATCTTTACCAGATACAAATGCACGAAGCGCCTCTCCCTGTTTGACATTCAACAAGAAAACTGTGAGTAATTCTGAGAGAACAGAATTACAGCGTTCATTTGTCCAAGTTAGGTTGTTTGTTTCCCCCAGCATCGACCGGTAGGCATTTCCTGGTTTCGTCACAGCTGCATGTCCCTCCCTAAACAACGTCTGATTGGTCAGATTTAAAAAAAAAAGGTTGGTCGCGAACTTATCAGCGGGAGCAATACACAATGTATCCATCCATCCATCCATCCATTTTCTTAACCGCTTGTCCTCACAATGCATTCTCGTAGTATTTGTGAACAAATACCGCGAGAATTCAGCTTGCTGGTATAAACAACTCAACTCAAAATTAGCATTAACACTTTTTTTACACAATTATTCTGATTTTGTAATTGTGCAGTGTAATAATTGAAATTGAATTTAAATTGTAATTATATTTTGATTAATTGCACAGCTCTTAATAGGGCTGGACGATTATGGAAAAAACAATCACAATTATTTTGAATGAGATTGAAATCACGATCAATAAAACGATTATTCTTTGAATTTTTAACTTAAAAATAATTTTTCAACTACAGTGTTCCCTCGCTTATAACGCGGTTCACTTTTCGCGGCCTCGCTGTTTCACAGATTTTTTTTGGGTGCAATTTTGCATGCATTTTTTTTTTTTTACAGTAATGTACCTATACCTATTTTATAACATTTATGAAGGTTTGAACATTAAGAATGTTTAAAGAAGAGAGAAATATGAGAAAATGTAAATGCCTCAATGAGAAAAGTGTGTAAACTGTGTGGTGAGGGGTTTTAGAGCCTTAAAACAATTACAATATATGTAAAACAAAGCTAACTACGTTGCGGATTTCATTTATTGCGGGTATTTTTTGGAACCTAACCCCAGTGGAAAACAAGGGAACACTACTAAAAATCCGCTACTCAAAACTATGATCATAGCCTCACGCCCATTCATCCCTTCACGTTGAACACGTTTATTCTTGAACACTATTCTTTTTGTCAAGTATAAAATAACCTTGTCAATATCATGTGAAATTCAAGCCTCTTGCATTTCCATTCGTTTTCAAATTTAAGCATTGCATTACCCTCTGGATTATATCTGACCGGCTCTGGCAAAAAGGTCCTCATGTGTAGAATCAAAATTGAGATATTCAAATTCTGCACTTAATTTCCTTTAAGAGGATATTTAATTAATGAATGTACCTCAAAAATTGACAAAAGTTACAACAATTTTAATGTTGGCAGGTTAAAGTTTTGGTACTTGCATCTTTCAAATGTCCATAATCACCAGTACCTTAAGAAAAATATATTAACCTGACATTTTCAGAAACCGTTACAATATGAATGGAAAATGAATTCAAATTGCAGGTAAGGAGATTTGAACTTTAAAAGGAACCCCGACTGTCATGACAAGTTTGCTCTATTATTTATGTGGTTGTTACCAGTTACATTTACTCCGTTACATTTACTTGAGTAGCTTTTTGAAAAAAAAAATACTTTTAAGAGTAGTTTTACCACACAATACTTTTTACTTTTACTTGAGTAGATGTGTGAAGAAGGAACACTTCTCTTACCCCGCTATATTGGGCTACACGAGAGTTGTTACCCACCGCCCCATTCATACATTAGATTTGCCGTATTTACACGTAAGCGCTCTGCTTGTCTGACAGTGTGGGAGCATTTCCGTGGACACATTGCTTAGGCTATACAACGGAAATGCGGCCCTGATTTAAGACTGGCAAGCACGAGAACCCAATAGACTCACATCTTTCAGTTGGGTTTTTTGGGTTCTCACGCCTGCTGCTAGTCCCCAACCAGGGCCAGATTTCCTGGGCATAAGCAATATGTCGGCACTGCTCCGCTGTCTGTCGGCAGCAGTGATATGAATGTATTACCTACATATAGCCGATAGACCATACATGCTCCTGCTAGCCGTTTAAGCGACAGGGCGGCTTACTCCTCCCATCTTGCGAGCAGACTACTATATAAACTATACGTACAGATTAGAAATATACAGCCCGTAGGCTCATAGTATAGGGCCGGGGCACGGGGGTTGTGGCGAGGTGTAAAAGAAAAAAAAAAAAGGAAGAAGTGGACGGTATGTGCTGCTTTGAAAACCCCCTTTTTCTTTTATCGCTCAGTTCTTTAGACCCCAATATTAGATTTGGCAGAGGAATCTTTTGTAGAATTACAGTTATAATTATTTAATGAAAAAATATATATACAAGTTTCCTGCTGTAAACATCATTAAGCATATAATTTTTTACATGTATTTAAGGCAAGTTGTAAAATGTCTGAGGTCCTCTTGTTACAGTATGTTTAACAAATTTAAAACATCATAAACCATGTTGTTTCTACTAAGTACTGTCTCAAATGTTTTCCAATTTCGATATTGTAAATGTATATGATCGTATGCCGAGAAACGTTTCTTGGAAGGAGTAATACGGCGGCCTTTTGGCTTCAAAAGTCTTGGCCTATCGGCTATCCAGTAATATATACACATCAGTAGTCGTGCTCCCACACAGTCAAGCGGACCGCTTACCGAAGTCGCACAACAACATTTACAGTTAAGTGCGCCTTATAGTCAGCGAATACTTTTTCACTTGTACTTGAGTGATTTTTTATGACTACTTTTTACTTGTACTTGAGTAATATTATTTTGAAGTACAATTTTTGGCTGTTCTACCCACCTCTGTTTCTTAGAATTTTTTGGGGGATGTACGCTGCCATTATTTATGTCGCAACGCTGTTAAAATTTTTATTTGGATGTACGCCGCCATTATTTACGTCGCAACGCATTCAGTGCATAGTGATGTAGAATGGTGGCTGGCTCTGACGAGCAATGTAAAACACCTATAAAGAAAGCAAGGTAAGCCTCCGTGGCATTCCTAAAGGGACCATCAAAACTCTTGAATATGTCTGGTGAATGGCAAGAGCACGGCGTGGGGAAGGGTGACTCTCCCGATTGCAAGTTGTTTTTTAGGAACGCTATGAGGCTTAACTTGCTTTCTTTATAGGCGTTTCACATTGCTTGGCAGACACTCAGCCGCCACGGGCGGATCTTAAAAAATATTTATGAGGTGGGAAGAAGGGGGCAGGCATTTTTGAGGGGTGGCAACAAAAGTTTTTTTTTTTTTCCAGTTTTTCAATATTGCTAATACCGTCACCTAAAGCCTGGCGCACACGAGGCGCCATCGCCGCTTAGTAACCATCTGCGCTCGTCAATTCACCACATGACAGACATCACAGACATCAGCGCCTTGTGTGCAGGGGGCATTTTCTGAGCATTGTGCCATTGCCGCCGAGTATCAAACATTCAAACACATTTCTGCACTCACGCACCACCGGCTCTATCTGTGCGCGAGACAGGCATGAACTGCTCGTTGAGATTATCCACGTATCTTCATACACCAAATATAGCAGCTCCCTATTACATTTTGGAGGCTCTAATGTAGGACTTACACAATATTTCATGAAAAGCAGCCCTCAGTCGCCTTCTTTTTCAGCATATATTAGCAAAACATGCAGCAATATTTCTTCGGCTCGGAGGTCGCCATCGTGAATGGTCACATGTTCTCAAACAAGTGATCAACGCAACTTGAAAACCAAGAAAACAACGCCAAATTTGAGGGCCTAAACATGCACAGAAACTCATGAAACTTGGCACACACATCTGGCCTAGCAAAATTAGCAATATTTTATTGTGTATTGTGCGATTAAAAATAAATAAATTACTCACTAGCATCCCCTAGAAAATTTTAACGAAGCAGCCTCGGTTGCACGTTTAAGCAAGATCTACGAAGAATTTTTGGTATTTGAGTGAACTCAAGACCTACAAAAAAGTATCTTAGACCCATATGATTAAATGAACAGGAAGTGAGCTACAAATTTTTGAATGTACGATTTTTGCCAATTTTTGAACATTTACAGAGTGCATACTCTTGCTCATTTCTCCTATACGTTTGATCCAATTGACTTGGCCTGGACCATGTCAAGACCTGGGCCAACAAAAGAGGGAAAAAAAATCTTGAGTTTTCTAAATACTTTATGACTGGGTGGGGCATCATATTTTTTGTGATTTCATATTTCCTTCGCTATGAAAGACAAAATACGTAATAACTCCCCGGTACATGCTCCACACAATCCCACATTTCACTTGTATGTTTATAGTTACGACCTGAAGGTATCTCTATGACAATAGTCAGTTATTAATATAGCACCACTTAGCCCTTGGGTCGACCAAAATAAATAAATACGACACCTAAGGTATTTTGTCCAAAATTTGGATACTCTTTGTAAGTGTAATAATCAAGTCATTTATGAATATTTTTTTACTTTCCACAACTGAAAATGTTTAGTGGCATCAGAACTATCCATCCATATGTACTTTTTATTTGTTTATTTTTTCCTGCCTTTTTATGGAAAATAAAAGCAATATTGTGCTATGAGTAAAACTAACGTTGAACTTTTTTTTTTTTTATATTGTTAAGTTGCCATAACAACATAACAACATATAGCGCCCCCTAAGCCCGGCACACAAAATAGTCAGTGGAAGCCATATCCTAAAATATACAGGAAGTGAGCTATGAACTTTTGAATGTCCAATTTTGGCCCATTTTTGCACATTCACTGTGGTCATTCTTTTTGCCCATTTGCCAACAGTTTTCATCTGATTTACTTCTAACTTTGCATGTATCGATTTACTTATAACTTTGCATGTATCATCGCAAGACCTGGGACAACAACTGGGGAAAAAATCTTGACTTTTTGAAATACTATATGACGGAGGCGGGGCTTCAAACTTTGCCTTTAATATTTCATCAAAAAAGAGGAAATGCTTAATAACTCCGCTGTACAAGCTCCAAAAAATCCCAACCTCTCATGCATCTTATTAGCCATGGCCTGAAAACATCTATATGATAATATTCGGTTAAACATGTAGCGCCACCTAGTGGTGACAAGAAATGTCATACTTTACATTTTTATCTACTGTGCCAAGCCCGTTTGAGAGATCCAGTTGAAATTTTGTCAGAAAAGCCTTAAGATGTTGATCATGCCCAACATCGAATACATCTTTTTTGCCAAAGGGCATGGCCGTTACAATGCCGCGAAGTCAGATGATTCACCGTGACAATAAAAGCTGCTTAACTTGACCCAGATGATCCTATCTTCTCAAAATTTCACCCATTTGAGTCCAAGTCTGAATACATCTATGAACTTATATTTATTCGTACTGATTGCGCCACCTACTGGCATTTTTTTTGTTTTTTTTTGTTTTCTTTCTTTCTTTTCTTTTTTGAAATCATCTTGAGTTTTCTAAATACTTTATGATGGGGAGGGGCATCATATTTTGTGTTTCATATTTCCTTTGCTTTGAAAGACAAAAAAAAAAAAAAGACAAAAAAAAATATATATATATATATATGTGTACACGTACACGTACACGTACACGTAATAACTCCCTGGTACATGCTCCAAAAAAATCCCAAACTTCACTTGTATGTTTATAGTCACGACCTGAAGGTATCTCTATGACAATTGTCAGTTATAAATATACCACCACCTAGCCCTTGGGTCGACAAAACAAATTAAGACACATAAAGGTATTTTGTTTTTTGTCCAAAATTTGGATACTCTTTGTAAGTGTGATTACTTTCATTTATGAATATTTTTTTTAACTTTCCAGCACTCAAAATGTTCAGTGACATCAGAACAATCCATAAATATGTACTTTATATATATCTTTTTTAAAATTTATTTTAGATGCCCTCTATAAAAAAATAAAAGCAATATTGTGCTATGAGCAAAACTAACTATGATCTATAAAAGTATATGTATGTATATATATATATATATATATATATATATACACTTTTAAAACAATGCCAATGGGGGAAGCTCATTGCCCAAAAAATTAAATAGTACGCTGATTTTTAAGGGTCTTATCATTGACCAAAAAGCTTTACACACTCATCACACCTGGCAAAAAAAATCCATATGTAAAGGTTTATTATGCCATTTTCAATGAAATTCTGAAACCCGTGTGAGCCGCCGGGCTAATAAAATGCTGGGGAAAAGCCTGTCTTACAAATCCACCAGGATTGCATCTTTTGGCAACAATGCAACATGGTATTCTATTTAAGGTAAGCGGTTTGAATCCAACTGTAAAAAAAAATAAACTTTAAAGGGATTACATCACGGTATTTTAACTCTTTGACTGCCAGACGTTTTCAGAAAAGGGATGCCGTCAGTGCCAGCCGATTTAAGCATTTTGACTGATCTTTCAAGGTCCACAGAAAATGTTCTGTTTGAACTATGGAAACACACATACTACCAAATGAAAGATTGGACTTTCATCTTTCATCAGAAAAAAAAAGTTTGTTTCTACCTTATTCCGTTCTTTAGTAATCAACAATAGAAAATGGTTAGTTTCACCCTATTTCGCTTGTTTTGGACTCAAATATGGAGAAATCAAGCTTTTAGTGAAACGATATTATTTCATGCACTCTAGTGAATTTTACACTTCTTTTTGTCCATGAATGATGCCACAAACACCTAAATAGTGCTTTACTTCTATAAAACACTACCACCAAGAATGAAAAAGTGTTTTTTGATAGCAAAATACGTTTATTTACATTCAACAGTGTAACAATTTGACAACAATTTGGCAAACTATTTACAAATGTGTGCAACTGTGGTGCTATTTACAAATATGTGGATGTTTCAACGACAGTTTTTCTTTTTGTTTTTTCTCCCCTGCGTGCAAGGAGACGCAACAGCATTTGCACAACAGATTGCCTCTTCGCGTGCAAAAGCTCCACTTTCTTACAGGCCGTTTTTTCCGGGGAATAGCAAGTATATACTGCAGTGTGTGTTGCCATCAAGTCTAATATCAGGATCATGCTACGGTTACGTTACGGTGGTGTTACGTCTGGCATCCTCATGTCCTTCAGTTGCTATACCGGGTGGTAAAAGATGTTCTGATCCATCTTATCCACTCCATTCATGGTGGCATCGTAGTCCAGAAACAGTGTCTTCTCCATGATCAGACTGTACCCGCTCCTCCGATGAATATGCATTGGACTCGGGGTACTCTTCATTGTCCGACAAAATGTCCGCATGTGCAGCTCCGGCGTTAGCAGAGCTAGCCGGTGATGCTTTATGACGTGAGAATAAAGGCCGCGTCCAACTGTGGCGTCAACCTCGGGATTCACCATCATCATCAATGTGCATTGGTCGATGCTTTTCGACAATCTCCATCGCCCGATCGAATGTCCGATTGTGTAGAAGTACCCGGTCGGTTATTGTGCGCGTTTTCCGGCGTTAGCAGCGCTAGCCGCGCTTAGCCGGTGAGGCTTACTACGTGATCATAACGGTCGCGTCAAGGCTTCCAACTTTGGCGTCAAGCTCGGAGTCATCATCATCGTCGACATCAATGCGCTTTTTAGTATTGATCGATGCTTTCCGTCTTTGAAAAAAATGCTCAAGCGTGAGCTGCTTGCAACCGGTTGCCATTGTGGCTTCATCAGCCATTGTCTCCTCAACACTCTAGCTCCGCCTCACGTCTTCTACTGACGCCCACGGTGGGCGGCCCATCCACCCTTGTGCAAAGAGAGTCATCGCTGCCATCTAGGGGCCAAAACGAGTCATTATACTAACCAGATCTGCTTGATACTTTCAGCACAGCTGCCCAAGGCTTTCCTCCACCCATTTCCAAAAAAACCCAAAAAAAACATAGTGAACGTCTTTTAACGTCCTCGGCGCCCTTCCGTAGGTTTATGCTAAACGTTTTATAACGTTTATGGCGGTCAAAGAGTTAAGCACTTCCACAGTTAACTATGGGTATATAATGATTAAATCTTACTATTGATACCATGGCGATTTAATTTCTTCATGAAATATTAGGTGTTTTGCCGGTTTGCGGAATTAAAACGACAGTTATGTATATATCTACGGTTCTATGAGTCCCAAAGGACCACCAGGTGGCGTTGCTGAAACAGCACGGAAATCCCCCACACGCATGCGTCACTCTAGAAAGAATTCATAAAAGGACATTTCCAGAGTTCCGGCTGACGTGATCCTCATGTATAAAAGAGGATCGAAATCGGAACTCAGTCTCTCAGACTCTTCTCACGCAAACCAACACAAGGGCTCTGAGCAACGTTCGGGACTCATAGAACCGTAGTTACATTTGTAACTGTCGTTCTATTTCGTTCCTCCCGACCGCCAGGTAGCGGTGCTGAAACGGCACGGAACGCCAAATACCAGCGATGTCACAAAGACCCTGGAAAATGTACCTCACAGAGGGGCCTCCGCAGGACCGCGAACCACATCCAGTGGATGAGGAGAGGTGACATCCAAACTGTAGAATCTGGAGAATGTGCAAGGCGACGACCAGGAAGCAGCCGCACAGACGTCCTCCAAGGACACTCCTGTCAGAACGGCCCATGACATAGACACACTCCTAGTGGAGTGACTGCGACGACCAGAGAACCAGTACGACTGCCGAATCTCATCCCCGATCCAGGGAAGGCGTTGCTTGGAAACAGCAGCTCCTTTATTCGGGCCATCGGCACAAAAAGCTGGGTGGATGTACAGAAACATGCCGTAGCATCCAAGTAAGAGCGGCGCGCCCTCACAGGACAACAAAGACTTGAAGCGTCATCCCCATCCGTCGACTGAGGAGTAAAACGAGCGAGACGAATAGGGTGGTTAGCTTGAGAGGCAGACAAAACTTTGGTGACAAAAGCAGCATTTGGCCACAATAGCTGCTTTTCCACCAACAAACCCAGGATTTTTGAGTTGTGGGTAAAGGGAGTTCTTGGTTGTAAAAGTTCCGCAGGGAATTTGTAATTGTGATTCCACAGCATCTTAGAGTTATTGGTAATTTATTCAAATTAGTTTGATGACATATGAGTTTGATGAGCCACCACCAACAATGACCGCTCCTGGGCAGCCGCTGCGTCCTGGTGACGCGCAACATCGATTGTGTTCACAGGAGTATGGACCGCCATAGCAGCGGTCGCTACTGCGCGATAGTCAAGACAGCAGTCAGTGCGTCCCTTTTCGGGCAAGAAAGAGCCGCCACAGTGCTTACAGCGAGAGGCGTCCTCCATAGCAGCCGGCAGTCGACGCGCAATGTGTGCGCAAGTCAACAGGCTACTATTTTCATGTGGGAAAGGAGGCGAGAACCAGCCTGTTCAACGGAACAGACAAATCCACGACGTACTTACAGAAACACGTAAGTGGCCGTTTGTTTCGTCATAAACTAGCAGAAGTCATGACAGACAATATCAAAGCCATCAAACAACATCAAGGCGGCTGGTGACCCACGGACGGAGCCGCGTAAGTTGTGAGGCAATACAAGTTAGGAAAGGATACGAAATAACCATACGATCACTAGCTAGTTGTATTCAAAACAAGTCAAAGCAACCGTAGGCAAGACGGCAACAGTTGCTGACTTACACCATATGTACTCACAAACTTGATGCTGCACTCAAGGAAGAGGCGCGGAAAACATGGAAATATGGAAAGGGAGCTCCAGCGGTCCGTACATATATTCAAAAGCTAGGGGGCAGGGAACCCCGCTGCCCCGACCAACAAGATCACAGGCCACCAACGACGGCTGCGAAGAACAGCGGTAAACACTGAGTGAACCGCGTGAGAGGGTTAAAGAGACTAGGTTCCGGTTGCGATCCTCTTTTATACATGAGGATCACGTCAGCCGGAACCCTGGAAATGTCCTTTTATGAATTCTTTCTCGAGTGACGCATGCGCGTGGGGGATTTCCGTGCTGTTTCAGCACCGCCACCTGGCGGTCGGGAGGGCCGAAATAGAACTCCTGGGTCAGTAAAACCCCGCCTCTCCCCGTGTGGTTGCCGTGCCCCCTCTTGTCCGAGCCGGCTGCTGCTGGAGCGCTGCGTTTGAGCACTCCTCTGAATGGCCATGCAAGCCATCAATTCTTTAAAACATTTGAAACAAAATGGCTCCTTGCCTCAAGAAATCGTGGAAGAGGGGAGAAGGGAGAAGGGAAAAAAAACTTCAGAGGGTCGCGAACTGGGTACCTGCTGCTTACAGGGCGAGTGCGCTAACCACACCACTCGTTCAGTTAGGTTCAGCAGCTCAAAAGTCCTCTATTGTAGTCTACACAAGTGTCAGCCAGAACCTTTGTCATTGCACTTTTGGCATTGCAAATGTAAAAAAATAATTGATTGCTTTGAATTCATTTGGATAGAATGTTTACTGATAAAGGCTACTTTTGTCACTATCGCATGGAGGACTCAGAGAAAGTGGGCGTGCGTTAAGTCCGCAGAGGCGGTGCGGGTCCACACCTAATGACGTTTCCGAGAAGATCTAACTGCAACATTGTGTATGCAAGTGTCTCAACCTTTTTTGAGCCAAGGCACACTTTTTTCATTGAAAAAATCTCGAGGCACACCACCCATAGAGAAAAAAAACCCTGACTAAAACGGCTATAGCGTTTCTTTTTTTAATGGTTATATTATATCTATTGTGTATCATTTAGCAACAAGTTCACATAACTTGAAAAAAGCGCAAATACCACCTTAAAATCAAAAGTGCAAATACCGATGCATTATTATGCACATTATAATCAAACTAGAAAATGCAATTTCTGGAGAAATTGCGTGTGAAGGCTGTAAGGCTGAATAAAAACTGAGGAATTATTTGAAATATTGAATGGCATTGAATGATGCAGAATGACCTGGAAAGAGCTGAACAATTCAATGTTGAAATGGTTTGAATCGGTGAATAAATGAAGAAATTAAGAGCAGAAAAAACTAAAATGAGGTAAGGTTTGAAGAATCAGGTACGAAATTGAATAATGTTTGAAGAATCAAGTAGATAATGAATTAAAAATCAATCCTTAAGTGTAATGAAAGAGTTAAACGCTTTGAATGTCACGATGAAAAATGTGGAAGTAAATGTGAAATGTAGAATCTCCCATTAAGAATGAGTGGAGAAAAGTAGGCTACAAAAAGGGGAATTGTGGGTAATGCGTGAATTTTGGAACTGAAAAAGATGGAAGAGCTCATGGCGTGAATTGGTGGAATATATTGAAGTTGGAATGAAGTAACACCTAAACCTAACACCACCAATAGAGGAAAAAAAACCCTGACTAAAACGGCTATAGCGTTTCATTTTTTTAACGCTTCTATTATATCTATTGTATATCATTTAGCAACAAGTTCACATAACTTGAAAAAAGTGCAAATACAGATGCATTATGCACATTATCAAACGATATAAAAGATATTGCCAATGCTAAGAAATATCCGGTGCTTACATTGCTATAACTACTACTCCATTTCTTCCTCAAAATCGACAACTTCCCCTTGATCTCTCTGAAAAACATACTTTTGTACACTTTCAATTAAGAGAGTATGATGATATATCTTCAGTTTATAATTCTGCACATTAAAATACATGTTTAATGATTGATTTACGTCAGAAAACTATCCAACTCCATGCTTGCATGTTGCGTCATTCACATACAAATGTTATACAACTAACTGCCCACCATTTCTCACTTGGTGCTCCTGACAGACCTCGACTCCATCCCATCCGTCTGTGTGATTTGCAGAGACTGCATATTTCTTTCAACACTTTTCACATGTTTAGCTTTCGTGAAATCAGAGAAATACAATTGTTGCCGCTTTTAATTACACTAACTTGTCGCTAAGATTTACCGGTCGCTATCTTTTCTTTATCGCTGTTATGGTGCTTGTGGAGTCTCGATGTTGTTGGTTCTTGGTGGAACATAATTGTCAACAAATTGCTGCTCATGGCGGCCATTTTTTGGCAAATATCTACTGTTATTTTGATTAATGTCACTCTCGTCAAAGTTGTCAGACCCGCAATTGAAGGCACGTAGACTCTCGTCCGTCATGTTGTGACACACTTCCCACGGCACCTCCAAAATAAAAGTCACTACACAGTTCAACTGTCCAGAGGTCCAACAACAGCAGTGCCTCTAACTGAGCAAATACAATTTTTCAGAGCCAGTCACCACACAACGTCTTGTAAGCTTAGGTTTCAAATATGGGGAGAATAATTTGTTAGATTAGTCAGGTTAAGAAAAAAGAACAGAGTTAGTTTAACCGCCGTTTTCCCCCAAACTGGTTTTTACCAATTAGGTGAAAATGTTGATTTTCATTTTTTAGACAAATTAAATCCATTATATAGCGGATCCACCATGCATTGCAGAGAAAAGTTGTAGAAAGTGGCGACTTGAACAGGATAGCCTTTAGACTAGCCCACACGTCGGCCCCTTGCATCTCTTCTGTTTTCTGCTTTTAGCGTCTCCTTCTCAAGACTTCTGCTGCTGGATTCCCGGGAGGTCTAACAATATCAGATGTGATTAAGTGTTCGGCTGATAGCTGACAAAAACTCGTTTTGAGCTGAATTAGCTCAGCACAACTGTACTGAAGTGCCGCTAATTGCAAAATTGCCAGGTGTAGGAGCTCTGTGCTGCTGCGCCTATGCGCCATAACATTATTTTGATTCTAAGCAGGGTTGGGCAGGTAAACAAGTTTGTCTCTACCTGGTACTTTGTTTACTACTTTGTACCTGGTAGTACAAAAATACTGACAATAAAAATGTTTTTTTTACCCCCCAGTACTGCTGTCCATCCAACGCCATGGGAAAGAAAAATCGAACGAAGAAGTCTGGTTCAGGACCTAGTGCCTTGCCTTCTCCCAAAGAGATGATGAACCTAATTGCTGAACTGCTGCAAAGTAGGTTTATATTTCGCAAGCAGGGTGGAGCTAATTGATACATTTAAAAAAATTCAGCCCCGGGGCCAGTTTAATACTCATCCCTAATTATGGAGGTCACATTTTAAAGAACTCTCACAGATTTTATACGACTGACTTGAATCTGTGGGTGGGTCATCTAAAGATGTTGCTGATGAAAAGTAAAACTTTATTTCACCGAATTCTGCTGCTTGAATAAACATCATGTCAGGCACAAAGCAAAAAATACATATGTAGTTTGTGACATTTCACTTTTTTTTTAAATCCAATGTGCCAGTACGCCAACGTGCAAGTACCTCGAAGCAGGCACGGACTGGGCTCCAAATTCAGCCCCGGAATTTCAGTTGGAGAGGCCCTCGAAGTTAATTTAGGTCTCATCATTTTTGTGGTATAAACTGAAAAGAATGTTATGATGTTGACCTTCAAAGCACTTTGATGCCTGCCTTACTGAACTTGGTATAAAAATGTTAACGTTCCACTGCCACTAAATAAAAAAAATAAAAAATCCTAGCCTATGGGTGACATTCACACAGAATCAACCAAGCCAGCTACTGTGACTGTACTAAAATGTGAACTTATTTTCAAAAACTTTAACATCAGAAATGGGTTATTTTATTTTATCAAATTAGTGACATATCTTACTACCACAGTACACTGGTCTGTGGAGGTAATCTTGTGTGGTGTCAATCTGCACAGAAAACATTCCTGCCTCCCTTACTTCTTTAGAAATCGATTATTTTATTAATCTGCTGATTATGTCAATGACTTTGTTGACATATATGGAGAACAACATAACAAGTGATCCACTGCCTTTAGTCCCTCATGTTGGCATGTAGGCATTTATTAACATGCTCTTCGAGAGTCGCATCAAATTTGGCTTCTTGGCTTAGCTGTGACAATACTGGACCTAATTAATAACATTAAAAAGGAACAGACGTCTATAATTCATCAGGCCATCAAAACTACTACAATAGTGAATATGCTCCTAATGCCGTTTTTATTGTACTTGGAACATATACATACAATTATTGTGTAACAGTTAATGCCGATTTTATTGTACTTGGAACACCAACAGTTAATTCTACGCATAATACAGGACAATTGCCGACCCAGTACAACAGCCCAACATAATCTGTACAAGTCTGCTTACTAGTAACTCCTGCTTCATTCGGTTCCTTCTCCTCCACCTCCTCCTTTAATGAGGCCAACACACCTTCCCCCCCTGCTCCTTCTCCTTCTCCAAGAACGGCACCACCTCTTCACCACCATGACTGGAATCGCCCAGTCCTTCAATACTTCCTCCGCTAGTGGCCTTAACAGCTGATGTGTCTGCTGATAATGATAAATGTATATATAATCATAATAATGTTAACTATTGTGTTCTTAATACACATAGTACATAATACACATACGATGTAAGTAACACACACATAAATCACATAAATATCCCCCCCCACACACACACACGTGCATATGTGAAAGTAATCCAGCTAATTTGTCCACATATCAAATAATATGGAAGCATTCCTTAACTGCTAACTGTGATGTGATCAAATAAATCACAGATGTGGGTCTTCTTGATGGTGAGCATTGCAACAGCAATTAATCAGTGATGCTCTATTACCAATTAATTTGCATTAAATGTATGGACTACTTGGTCTAATATTGAGCCATATTAAATGTGCTTTCCACCGGGCCTACCTGTCGGCATGCTACTGGAACCTGCCTCAGCATCTTCCTCTACTACAAAGCTTGGTCATTTTTGCACATTTGGTTGCACTTTCATGTAGCATTTGTATTTTCTTCCATCTTATTTTTTCGGCACCACCCGTTTCCTTCTCAGCTGCCTTCTTTTCGAAATGTTTCTCTCTTTTCAGTAGCAAGTTCCTACAACTTAGGAGGGGTTTGTGCGGCGCGTGCGCTAGTGTTTGTAATGGATTGGCTGCTGCAGGGCTGCTTATTATTGGTCACAAAGTGACCATCCGATGAAGCATAAACAGTTGGTCACGTATTGCTCTGAGTTTGTTTGAAGCTGACTTGGGCGAGTCACTACGCGCCAGCCGTTGTCCTCCTCGCAACTGGTGGCCGGTGAGCGCATTTGCGCAGCCGGTGGGGGCTTGTTGTGGCTTTCTTTGCGTCTCGGCAGTCGGCCTGTATTTATAAAATAGTGTGCTGGCTGTACATATATTTCCTTAAAAGATTCATATGTTTATTGTAAAACTGGAGGGGCGCAAAAGAACACCGGTCCAAATCGGCTTTGGACGGACCGCGGCCTTTCAGAATTATTCCCAAATCCCCAATGGTCAGTCCGCCCCTGCTCGTGCCACTAGGGCCGAACTATGCGTTGTTCCTATTTTGCTTAAAAAAAGAAAGAAAATAAAACTATTGAGTTATGGAAATACTATGTGACGAGGGTGGGACATCAAATTTTGTCTTTAATATTTACTTAGCCACAAATGGCAAAATGCTTAATAAGTCCCCTGTACAAACTCAAAAAAATCCCTAACTTTTCATGTATCTTACATTAGCCGCAAAGCCAGATGATTTACAGTGACAATAAAAGCTGCTTTAACTTGACCCAGATGATCCTATTTTCTCAAAATGTTACACATTTGATAAGAGTCAAGTCCTAAAAGTCCCAAAGACATCTACGAACTTATATTTCATCATAGTGATTGATGAATGATTATCTGGGGTCGGATCGCAGGGGCAGCAGCTTTAGGAGGGAAGCCCAGACTTCACTGTCCCCAGCCACTTCAACTAGCTCCTCCGGTGGGATCCCAAGGCAATCCCAGATAGAAGAGAGGGGATGCCTCACAGTCGTGAAAATGGCCTTGTCCCAACTTTTTTTTTGATTTGTTGGCACCATGGAATTTAAAATCAACATAGTTTTTCCCTTAAAATTATACATTTTCTCAATTTAAACGTTTGACCTGTTCTCTATGTTCTAATCTGAATAAAATATTAAAATTTCGCACTTCCACATAATTGCATTCAGTTTTTATTCACAATTTGTATAATGTCCCAACTTTTTTGGAATTGGGTTTGTAAATTCAAAGGCCTTTTTTGTCAGTGCAGACATTTGCATTCCCGCTGATTTGGGGTACACCATTTTAAGCTTTTGTGCATCTGTACATTTTTAATAAGAATCGTACACACCTTAGGCTGAATGATATATCGTTTTGAGACCGAAATTGCAATCTCAGACAGTGCGGTTTCAACATCGTCAAAGATGTGTGTCTGTGTTTTTTTAAAGGGCTCTTATCCCCCAAGTTCACCAATTAGATGCAGTGCACACACACGCACACACACTAGCTAGCTCCGAAATGTTTAAAAAAAATAAGCTCTGCGTCTACATCACGCTGTCGCAGAGTCCCCCGGAGGACCTTTCTTTCTCGGCTGTTTGACAAGTTAACAACACAGTCCGTGATTGAGAACGCGAGGTGCTAAGCTTACTTCCGCTGCGGCATAACAGACAGACTAATAATAAGTCCGTATTCAGTAGCAGCAACTGGCTGCGTGGTGCAGATCATCCTCTCCCCCGTGGTGACAAAAATAAACCTAATAAAAGTAGTACTTTCACCAAGGCAAACGGGCAGTCGCTAAGCATGCTAATCGCTTATATGAAATGCAGAGTTGCACAAAAGTCTAGTTAGAACTGTGTTAAGGCTGAGAGCCAGTAGCTATAAACAGAACATTTGTACTACAATTAACACATATTCTAGACTGAAAATAAGATGAAAGATACATTAGCCTTTTAGCTCACGTACGAACGACTGAGCAACGGCTAATTTCAGCCATGACGTCAAGCTTGAGGTCTAAAGTAAATTCATATCGATACTACCAAATGAAAGATTGAACTCTCATCTTTCATCGGAAAAAAAAAGTTTGTTTCTACCTTATTCAGTTTTTCAGTAATCAACAATAGAAAATAGGTTAGTTTCACCCAAATGCTCTGTTTTGGACCAAAATACGGAGAAATCACGCTTTTTGTGAACCAATATTATTTTATGCACTCTAGTGAATTTGACACCTTTTTTTTTCCCCATGAATGATGCCACAAACACCTAAACAGTGCTTTACTTCTGTAAAACACTACCACCAACAATGAAAACGTGTTTTTTGATAGCAAAGTAAGTTTATTTACATTCAACAGTGTAACAATTTGACAAAACAATTTGGCAAACTATTTACAAATGTGTGCAACTGTGCATGTGTGGTACTATTTACAATTGTGTGGATGTTTCAACTACACCGTTTTTCTTTTTGTGTGGTATATTGTGTAAAACTCCCCTGCGTGCAAGGGGACGCAGCAGGATTTGCACCACAGATTAGTTTCACTGCGATTGCCACTTTCTTGCCGGCCTTTTTTTCCGGGGAGTAGCAGGTATATACTGCAGTGTGTGTTTGGCCATGTTGTCATCAAGTCTACTCTCAGGATCATGATACGGTGACCTGGTGTTACGTCTGGCTTCCTCATGTCCTTCAGTTCCTATACCGGTTGGTAAAAGATGTTCTGATCTATCTTATCCACTCCATTCATGGTGGCATCGTAGTCCAGAACCAGTGTCTTCTCCGTGATCAGACTGTACCCACTCCTCCGATGAATATGCATTGGACTCGGGGTACTCTTCATCGTCCGATTGAACGTCCGCCTGTGCAGAAGTGCTCTGTTGTGCACCATGTTTTCCGGCGTTAGCATCGCTAGACGGTGAGGCTTTACGACGTGATCGAAGCCGCCGCGTCAACGCTTCCAACTTCGGCGTCAACCTCGGAGTCACCATCATCATCATCAATGTGCTCTTTAGCATTGGTCGATGCTTTTCGTCTTTGAAAAAATGCTCAAGCGTGAGCTGCTTGCAACCGGTCGCCATTTTCGCTTCCTCAGCCATTCTCCCCTCAACACTCTTAGCTCCGCCTCACGTCTTCTACTGACTCCTACCCGATCTTGTCCAAAGAGAGTCATCGCTGCCATCTAGTGCCCATAAATAGTCATTATACTAACTCGATCTGCTTGATACTTTCAGCACAGCTGGCCAAGGCTTTCCTCCACCCGTTTCAAAAAAACAAACAAAAAAAACATAGTTAACGTCTTTAACGTTTTTGGCGGCACTCATTTGGATTTTAGTAAACGTTATTAAACGTTTTTGGCGGTCAAAGAGTTAAATCAAAATCATAATATTTGTCCCAAAAAATCTCAATTCATTTTTTTTTCTGAAATCGTTCAGCCCTAGCGACACCCAATACATCCAGAACGGTATATCGCAACAATGTATTTAGGAACAAATGTCTGAATTCACTGAACAGGGTCTCATCTTATCTCATTTTCTATACTGCTCATTAGTGTCTTCAGTCTTAATTTCACACTTAAACTATTTTCATGAGTTTTAGGTTAAGTTTAATCAATGAACCTTGAATCAAAGACAAAAGAGAAATTACAACAACAACAAATATTAGTTAAGACTGCTCAGCACGCAACTATTAGTGTTAGGGCTACATAAATGATAGCGCTTGCGAATATTCCAAATATATAGATCATTTCACTCGTATTGCTTTTAGTCTATTGCAACTGGACGGTTCTGTCGACAAGAACCGTCAAGTTGCAGTCAAGTCAATGTCAGTCTGTCTACCAGAGCAGTCCAGTTATGATTGATTAATGCCCTGAGAACAAATGTTATTCATCACATACCAATGGCTTCTTGAAACTACTTCACTGCTGCCCTAATCATCTCAGTGGTCCTCTGTATTTTTAACACTTCGATAGCTACCGTACTTAGCATTTTATCCTTGTGACATTTTATTAAACTTGTCATATTAAAAAAACAAAGCCTTTTGACATAACTGTTTATTATGCAGATTCATCAAAGACAATTTACAACAAACATTTGTGACACTCAGGTGGTTTCTAAAATAATTTAGACATACACTGTACAAACTCATATTTTGAAGGGAAAACCTGGTTGAAATAGCATTTAATATTTAAAAAACAAATAAAGAAATAACAGCTTGTGCTTTGGAACTGGACGGTTACATTTTGAGTTCTACAGTGGACAAAAAAAAAAGACAAATAGATATTGGAGAGATGATATTCTTTTTACCGTCTGCTATTGCTATATCCTTGAGCAAGGCACCAAATGCCTGACAACCCAGCTCAAGAAGTGCAGCGTTGTTTGCACGCCACTTCACTTGACATCTATATTTGCATGCCAGTGATCTGGTTCTCTGTGGTGTGCAACAAAAAATTATACAATATACCTGTATGATACCGTAATAGGTTATGATTATAATAATAATAAATACAATTAGGCCACAACAGAGCAGATTTTTTTTTTCAAACTGTTATTCGTAATAATTTACAATACTATTTTGAGTATTTCCAGCCCCTACCACCACCAACAAAAAGGCTAATAGATTGATGGATAAAAAAAATCATATTGTCTACAAATCTATGTTGTCAAGTCTGTATGTCTTAAAAAAGAAAAAACACAGTTGATGTCTGTCCATCCTGTGGGGTAAACTCCTCCCCTATACCCATTGTAGACGTTTGCGATATAGAAATAGCATTTTTAAATACACCTATCACATGTTCTCATAGCATTTACAACACATTTTTTTTTAAAGATCTTTAAACACAATATAGAAACTTAAAATACACATATATTGAGAGACGAGTGACAGAAGAATATTGTAAGAAAATATTTTTTAAAAATCATACGGTAGAGTAACAACGGTATATGTTGTGGGACCATGAAAACAGAAATGTTTTTTTTTAATTTAGATTATATATATAAAAAAATGTTCACTGTAAATCAGACAATTGGGAAAAATTAACAAAAACAGTTACCCCATTATTAGGCCTAAAGCGCCGGCCAAAACATGCCTCTAAAACCTATTGGTGTCTTTAGAGTCACCCCCGAAAACCTGAAGTTTCCCTGGAAATTCAACAATATTGTCAATGCCTACTAAATAATTTATATCTCAGCTCCTGAAGCAGATAGAAACATAATTCCCAAAACATTTCAAAGCTTACACCTGTGCCGTTCACACAAATTTAAGTTTATTATTATAAACCTTGAATGTGTGTGTGGTTTTTTTATTTTTAATAATCAACAAACGGGGGGTGCGCTTGAGCATGGCTCGTGAGTACACGTGTCTCTCACAGCTCCTGCAGAATATTTTTGCATTTATTCATTTCGGACCTTGTAATCGATCAAACTTTTGTTGGAACGACAGTTTCTGTGATTTTATTGCCTCACGAGTGGACAAATGCCCCCGAAATCGTCTAAACAGCAGAGTGGGAGACAGAACTTGGACTCTCAAGGTAGCGTTAGCAAGGAAGCCGTTACAAATGCTAACAACATGAAAGCACTAGCTAACGCAGTTTCTGCCGTGCAATCTATCTATGCATCTGTCGATTCATATGTCAATGAAAACGTGGCTATCAATTGCGGTAGCTCCACTTCACAAGCTACAGTCGATGGTGATTGAGGTAAAAGTACTGACTGTGTCGAAATACGAATAACTGACAGAAAAGACGGTAATGTCATTAGAAGCTTAATTTACTTATTTTATTATTTTTATTTTGTTAATATATTTAAAACAATTTATTTATATTGTTGATGTGACAGGGGCTATTTCTTTAAATGTTAATTTGTAATTATATCATATGCGATGCTACAATTATATGATCACTTAATATTTAAGTTTATTATTAATATTATTAATATTTTGTATATTTTCTTTTTTGTTTGTTTTACCCAGGAGTACTGCCTTTCTTGTTCAACAGAGATAAAAGTTTTTTTGTTTTTTTTGTGGGGTCCATTAATGGTTGGGAAATGTTCTTATTTCTTCAGGTAGCAGGCATGTTTTTGCAACAGTTTGAAGTTGTATGGGGGGTAGGCCGGTTTGAGCCTTGTTTATATGTTATATGTGTGCTGTTGTATTTGTTTTTTGTTTATTTCGTGCACTTTACTGGTTTATCAACTTTTGGAGGCAGATACTGATATTCTTGAATTGAATGGTTCTAATAGCGCAGTAGTGCATACGTAGTCCCAGGTAATGTCATGAAAATTGTTAGCTGGAATGTTAAGGGTCAAGCGGAAACGATTTCTCTTACATTTGCAATAATACCTCAGGGTTGGCATCGCCTATCTGCAGGAAACTCACCTTCTCAATCGAGACAGTCAAAAATTGACAAAGAATGGGTAGGGCAAATGTTTCACTCCCAATTTAATTGTAAAAGTAGAGGTGTAGCTATGCTTATTCACAAAAAAATTCCCTTTGTTGTATCGCAAACTATTTTAGATCCAAATGGCAGATATGTGATGGTTGTGGGGGAGTTGTTTCAACTTCGCTTTGTATTAGTAAATATTTACAGGCCAAATTTTGATGACAGTTTCTTTAAAAAGATGCTGAACTCCATCCCAAATCTAGATAGCCATCACTATTATGGGCAGGGATTATAATTTGGTAATGGACTCCACCTTGAACCGTTCTGCTCAATCGGTAATTAGACCATCTAAATCTGTACAAATAATTAAATAATTTATAGATATGCATACATTTATAGACCCATGGAGATTTAAGCATCCCACTGAAGGAGAGTACTCATTTTACTCTAATGTACATAAGTCATTCTACAGGATATATATATATTTTTAATGGATCCTCATTTGCTCAATCTTATTACAGATTGTAATTATGATCCAATTATTATTTCTGCTCATGCTCCAATGAGTATTACGATGACTCTTTCAATCCAGTGGACAAAACAAACTTGGCAGCTTGATACACTCCTTTTGGCAGATTCAGACTTTGTACAGTTTATTACATGTAAACAAAACGGATTATATCTCAGCCTCAACTTTTTGGAAGACACTTCAAGCTTATCTCAGTGGGCAGATCATCTCTCACTCGGTTTTCTTATAAAAGAAAATGAAATATGACCAATTTGAAAAACTATACATATATTAAAGCATTGGACAGACTTATAGCCAGTTCGCCAACCCCGCATCTGATTAAGAAAGGAGTAGGCATGCAAACTGAAATTGATCTCTTGACCACTTTTCAAGCGGAGAGACTTATCCTTAAATCCCGTTGCAGTGTTTATAAAGAAGGGGGTAAACCATCGAAGTTATTAGCCAGTTACCTTCGTCAAAAAGCGGCGTCTCTGATGGCTCCTTAACAAAAGACCATCAGGATATCAATACGTTTAGTAGTATTATCAAAGGTTATTGCACTCAGGCTTGAGACAATTCTTCCTCACATTATCACAGAAGATCAATCCGGATTCATCCACGGTAGACAATCTTATTTTAATTTGAGATTATTATTCAATATTATCTATACTGATTCTGATACTCCATTTTCAGAAACAGTTATATCACAGAAAATGCGTTCGATTGGGTCGAATGGAGGTATCTTTTTTTATACAATTGGTAGATTTGGTTTTGGTCACAATTTCATTAAGTATATCAATCTTATTTACACAGATCCTACTGCCTCAGTTTATACCAATGGTATCTCTTCTGAATATTTTCCTCTTTACATAGGGACAAAACAAGGGGATCCAGTGAATCCATTGCTTTTGATAACTCATACAGTCTCTCTACGCAGACGATCTCCTGCTCTACATCACTAATCCTATATTATATATCCCTGAAATTCTTAAGATCTTGCAGAAATTTGGAAATATATGTGGGTATAAACTACATTTCAGTAAGAGTGAGTACTTCCCTATTAGTGGTAACGCTGGAGAATATCCTAATCTCTCATTTAAATTATCTACCACATCCTTTACATACTTAGATGTAAAAGTCACCAAATCTTATTATAATCTATTTAAAAGCAATTTCATCCCATTGCTTGAGCAGTGGAAACAAGACATTAAAAGATGGTGTATATTACCGCTCTCTCTTACTGGCAGAACAAATTCTGTAAAGATGAACTTGTACCTACATTTTTGTATTTGTTTCAGGCACTGCCTGTTTTTATACCACAAAACCTGGTATAGCAAGGGTATTTATAGTATTAAGTATCTATATGGCGGCACCTTTGCTAGCTTTGAGCAGCTATCTAAAAAATTTGGGCTGACCAATAATCACTTTTTTCATTATTTGCAGATTAGAGATTTCACCCGCAAAAATATTGCCAACTTTCCTGATCTCCCTCCCTCGTCCTGTTTGGATTCTCTCTTAAGTGTTCATAGTCGGACTAAAGGCAAAAAATATATTTTTTATTCCAATATTATGGAATGCTGTGATCACTTCATTTCGCATATTCGAGAACAATGGGAAACTGATTTAGGTGCTCAAATATCCAATAAGGAATGGGATAAGGCACTTAAAAGAGTTCAGTTTATATCATATACATCCTTGCTCCAAAAATACAAAATAAAAAACTGAATTTTTTTACATTATCTGCAAGTTAAAAGTATGATAAAGAAACAAATTCCAACACTTCAGGGTATGCTCCAACCGACTGTTTTAGCTAAAGATATTACCTAGCTTTCATATACTGATAAAACGTCTTTACCCATCTCGAAATGGGAAACAGAATTGTCTATATCTTTTGGATTCAAGTTTGTGAAAACGTTTTTAAAATGACAAAACACACAAATTTACAACTTATCCAATATAAAATTATTCATAGAACATACATTACTCAATGTATGATGAAGAAAATGGGACTCTCAGACTCCGACATTTGTCTCCAGTGTTTACAAAACACTACAGACACTTATTTTCATGCTTTATGGTTATGTACTCCGGTTATGTATTTCTGGACTAAAGTCTTAGAAAAACTTTCCGCTGTCTTGGACGCGTAGGATACCGTTCTCTCCAAACTTGTGTTTGCTAGGTGACTTAACAACAACTGACTTACCACATAAACAATTTCAATCTACACTTGTAGCCCTTACTATCGCAAAAAAAAACTTGTTAACTGGAAAAATAAACAAACTCTGAATATCGACTAATGGTCTAACCTCCTCATAAATCACATTTTAATGGAAAAAATATCTGCCTCAAATAAAAACCAAATATCAAAATTTAAAGAAACATGGTCTACGTATATAGAGTTTTTTTAACCTAAACCTGGTTACTTAATTCTGCCTGTTAGCGAGAGCCACCGCATCGTGATAACTTACATTGATGTTTCTGTATTTGGCAATTTGTAACTAATGGTTGTGTTTTTATAGTCAGGAACCCAGCTGCTGCCAACAGGATCGAGCAGATTCACCTCCAATGGGCACTAAGGGTTAATATTCGGATTCACTGCATGCCAGTGGGTTAATTCTATAGGTGCTGCCCCCCCCCCCCCCCTGGCTGGGCGTGGGCGGGTCTGCCCTTCTGTTGGCTGCTGGGTGGCGACTGCGTCTTGGCCGTTCCCTGGGTCTCTTGGGGGGTGCTGCGTTGCGGGGCTCTCCCTGGTGTCCGGGGCGGCGCCGCTCCGGCGCGGTCCGTCGCTCTGGCTCTCTGACGCAGTTCGGGGCCCGTGCTTCCCTCTCCCCTCCCCCTTCCTCCCCCTTGCTGCCTCTACCTCCTCGCCTCTCCCCGCCCGTCCTCCGCCTCCCTGTCCCTTCTCCCTCGTCACCCTTCCTCCTCCTCTCCCCCTCTCTCTGCGGCCCTGCCGCTGCCCCTTGCCTTTCTTGTCGTCCCCTTCCCCCTCCCCTGTACGCCTTCCTTCCCCTCCCCTGGGCCAGGGGCTCCATCCGCGGCCCGGGTCTCGGCGCTCCGGGGGGGGGGGGGTGTATTTGGTGTTGTGCCCGCCCCGCTCCGGTGGACATCCTGGCACCTCGGGGGGCGAGCCCTATCGCCCCGCCAGGCTGGTCCCATATGCCCGGCGGGGTCCCGGTGGGGTGGATGGGGGTTTGGTGGGCGGGTGTGCCTCCTGCCCCCGCCCGGTTGGGGGGGCCCCGCTGGTCGCTCCTCTTAACTCACTGCACTAGGTTTGCACAATACACTTTTATAGACATATAGGGCACATAACACACTTGGGGGGGGGGGGGGGGTTGTCGGGGGGGGGTGCCGCAGTATATCAGGTAGATCAGAGCGTGGGGATATAATTTCCCTCTGCTCCGGTTCACCTGCTCCCAATTTTAATGCACCACACACACACACACTTGTATATACACTGGATGGGGTCACATTCAAGGTTTAGGGGTAGAGTTCGCCAGTCGGCGAGCTGGCGGACTCAGTAACAGGGGTTAGCTTTCACTAAGAACGCTGGAGTGACGACCGAAGCCTTTCCCCGCTGGGCCTGGGGTTCGGGGGTGCCGGCCGTCCTCCGGTGCCCCCATCTGCCCTTCTGCCCCCGGTGTTCTGTCCCTCCACGCGGCGGGGGGTGGGGTGGGCGCAGGTGCCCTCTCCGCTCCGCTGTCCGGCCCCTCTTCGGC
The DNA here is from genome assembly GCF_054856555.1 of Leptonotus elevatus. Taxonomy (NCBI): domain Eukaryota; kingdom Metazoa; phylum Chordata; class Actinopteri; order Syngnathiformes; family Syngnathidae; genus Leptonotus; species Leptonotus elevatus. The sequence continues at coordinate 22,272,149 of NC_141252.1, forward strand.
GCCGATGCCTGGGTGCGGGGGGTCCCCGGCGGCTGGGGGTCGGGGGCTGGGACCTGCCGGTTGGTCGGGGTGGGGTCGGGGGGGGCAGCTTTTATGAGGGGGTGGCGGGTTGTGGGGTGTCTGGGGGCTTGGGGGCCTGGGGGCGACTGGGCTGGGTTGGATGACGGTGGTGGATGGGGGGCGGGGGGTCGTGGGGGGAGCGGGGGCTGTGGACCGGTGGGGTGCCTGGCGGGCCTGCAGTGCCCCGTCCTGCTGCGTTGGGTTGGGGGCGCGGGCCGTGTTGGGGTGGGGGGCGCTTCTGCTCCTGGGTTTGCTCTCCGGCCGGTGGCCCTGGCGGGGCCCGGGGGTCGTCCTTTGGCGCTGCCGCGGCCTGGGGGGCCCTGAGGTGTTGCGCTTGCTCTGTCCTGGCAGGGGTCGACGGCTCCCCTCTTTGGTGGAGATTTTCATGCATGCCAGATCCACCACACCAGCAACTATCGAAACTCAGACGCAATCTGCTTCTTCCTCAGGTCATTGAATCGGTGGAGGCTGGTGTCTGTGAATCTCACTCTGCTTCGTTTGTCCTTCCTTCCTTTCCTCAGTCTCTCCTTGGGTCTCTTGAGGTCTCCCTGATTTTTTGGATTTGTTGGAATTCAGATGTTTCTGGGGTTGGTGAAGAACTCTGGTTGGTGGCCCGTTGAGTGGTGTCTGGTCGGTGCTGGATTTCACCTTCCTTTGTTTTCTTTGGTCCTTCCTCGGGTCTCCTGACGGCGGAGTTCAGTTTAGGTGAACGGTATGGGATTTTTTTTTAATAGGTTTTTGGTGAACTGACGAATACGCACGCACGCACACACGCACGCACACACGCACATACACATACACATACACATACTCACCCACATACAAAAAAAATAAAAAAAGAGCAATGATGAAAAAAAAAAAAAGAGTTCAGTCTTCTTCTATATGGTCTAGACATGCCTTAATACAATTTAAAGCACTGCATAAATTACATTTTTCTAAAGCCAGACTGTCTGGGATATTTCCAAACATAAATCCATTATGTGAAAGATGTAAAAATGTACCACTACTTCTTATCATATGTTCTGATCATGTCCAAAGCTTGTTCCGTTTTGGTCTTTATTTTTTTAAATAATCTCGAAAGTTTATTGTTGTCAAATTTCACCATCGCCATTGGTTGCTGTTTTTGGTTTTATTTCTACCCAACGGGATCTGATCCCCTTGCTCACTTATAGAGAGTCATTGCCTTTTGTTCTTTATTAGCCAGACGCTTGATTTTATTCAAATGGAAGGATGCCGATCCTCCTTCGAATCACCACTGGATTAGGGATGCTATGCAGAATCTTAAATTGGAAATGATTAAATGTACCCTCAACGGATCCATCAACAAATTCCCCAAAACCTGGGACTCTTTAATAACATATGTGAACAATTTACCTGGTCTGGAACTGTAAATCTTTAGAACATGTTTATAATAGGTATGAATGAAGTGCACTTGTTTTTGTTGTGTATGTGTTTGTTAGTTTTTTGTACTTTTCTATTACGCGAGTCCAATTTAATATTGAACCTGATTTGTGTTTGTTGGGGTTGTTTATATCTGTTAATTGTTGGATATGATTGTTTCAGATGATAATGGAAAATTACAAATAAAGTGTTCAAAATGCAAACATTTTTAAACATAAATAAAAATCAACAACCCTTGTCGCATTTGTGGGTATATTTACCTTCAACACTGGAGCACAGTTGTAATAACCTCGGGGAATTGAGTGGTAATTGTTCGTCCAAAGCCGTCAAAATTTTCAACATCCTCATTGTTTACAAACACATTTCTTGACAATATGACACTGTCAACTGGTTACACTGTGTCACGGGTTCATTTCCGAAAGGGGGGGGGGAAATGATGGCGCAGTCGAAAAACTTCAGTGAGGTGTTTTTATTTACACCAACACAGCATTAAAAATGTGAAAAAAATATTTACAGTGCAAGTCCACTGCAAAAACAATATTTACAAGTTTCATTAGTCCTTTCCGTAGCTTACTGTGGTAGCCAGTGACTCACCATCCCACTTGGCTGAGCACTCCCTACAAATTCATTTAGATCCCTTTAAATACCCCTAGCATCTCCCTTCGGGCAAACCATTTAGGCAATTATGGGGTATAATACCAAAAAGTAACCAAAATAACTAAAGCATGTAAATAAATAATATCTGCAACATATATTAACCATAACAAAAATCCTCCATTCACAATCCATAACTTAATCTCTCAAAAAAAAAAAACTCATTAAATAAGAAACCAAACTACTTTTGTGGTATAGTCCATAGCCATGTGACACTTCAAGCGCGGCAAAAGTGCTATAGCGAGTCCGGGAGTGCCTTCGGTTTGGTGCAGTGTTTATTGTCCAACAACCCCGCAGAATGCAGGTGAGCGTTTGCGGTGCGTGTCATGCGTCGTGCGTTGGTGTCGAGTGTGCACTGCACCCAGCACCAACAACGGGGAAAAGGAATGAGTCCAGGTGGCAGGTGAGCAGTTTGTGAAAGTGTCGAATTTCGGGGGGAATTTGTGTGGGCTGTGTGAAAACAGTTTTGACGGAGCTTTTCCGCAGAAACTAAGATCGAGCAGTGCGCGCTCGCATGGGCTGCTCCTCTCAGCTAGACGGCAGCGCGCTCTAATCAGGGAGTGGCGGACATTCACAGGCGCTCTGTCACACACTGGTTCGAAGTCCTCCCTCACCATCATTCATTTCATAACTCCCGCGAGTCTGCGTCAGCCATAAATGCTCGAATAAAATTCCAGGACATGCTATGAGGCCCATGTCACCCTCACGTGTACATTCTGATGCATTTCATCAGCTAAGAGACTGAGAATTCTTCAAAACAAAACAAAATGACGTGTTCGCTTTCCCGGGTTTAAAGGTAGAAGAGCAGTAGAAGAGCGCGAGTACGCTCCCGGCTCAAATGGTACGCAGTAATGCGCTCCCGGCTATAATGGTTTAAGAGTGGATGGCCTAGACACTGTGCCTTGTGGTGTCCCTTTTTTAATACTTAATTGTTTTTTTTTTCCAGAGTGCAGCAGTGAAACCCCATCTGCCAGTGAAGAGTGGGAGGAATATGTCCAAATTAGAAACCTGGTGGAGAAAATCCGCAAGAAACAGAAGGGTAATTTGCCATCTCTTTACCTGCTTTGAAAATAAATTTCACATTACATTTTTACAGTACGTAAGTTTACATTCAGTCATGATAATCCATATCTGTACACTTTACATTTGAGTCCACATTTCTGAATCTTAAACCGTGCCTGCGCCCAATAGTATGATTCGCCTTATATGTGTGTTAGATACAGAAATAGCACCCGTAACTGAGACTGCGCCTTATAATATGGTGGACCTTATGGTCGTGAAAATATGGTATACTTTATTGATTATAGTTACCTGAATAATAATGTATTGGCCCTCTGGGTCTGTTACTGTGTGTGTGTTATTTAGAGTAAATAATAGCAATAATAGAAGTCTGCTATTTGGAATAGAAAAGAGAAAAGCCAATTTATATGGTGGTTAAATTCGAATTTGGTTAGCAAAATAGAGCTAATTCTATCTTGTTAGCAAAATAGAGCTAATTCTATTTTAGCATCAGGGTGCCACCATGTTGGATTTTCTCGGTCTTGCTGCAGGTCTCGCGATATTCACAGTCCTGAAGTATGAAATCTTGTTTCGTTTTTTTGTAAACTAGCTCCAAACATTGAAAAACAAAAAATACTCAGTTTTTTATTGTTTTAGATTTATATTTCAAAAATGGAAATAGAATGAATGAAAGGTACACTGACCGATGGCTTTTCAGCACGTGAATGTTTATAACTGCCCTGTGTGTGAATATAATGAAAAGCTTGACTAGGGCTGGGCGATATGGCCCAAAATTCATATCACGGTAATGGCATATAACACGGTATAGAATTAAATGTTTTTTTTTTTAAATAAATAATTTGCTTACTGGTTTACGTAGTCCTTTATAGAAGCTATATGGATTAAAAAAACAATGAAAGAATACATTTACTTTGGATAACATTATTTTTTGTGCAAATCTTACTGTGCACTCTCTGGTCCAAAATAGTGCAAACAAAAAATATTCAGGGCTCTACACTAACTTTGGTGCTACCAACTTTTTCAGTTGGTCACACCACACAGGCTTTGGTTGCATTGGGGGGGGGGGGGGGGGTACAGATTGACCGTTGTTGCTCAATATGCATAGCGTAGTTTCAGATGACGTAAAGAATGAAAGCGACTCAACATATAGTTGCAAAATATTTTACTGTAACAAGATTTGTCTGCACTAAAACAGGTCAATTATTTTATATTACTTTAAAAGAAATTGGGGGAAAAAAGGCTTTGCTTTTGTGAACATTAGTTTGTTCATTGCAGAGGGGGCAGCTCTTAGCATGCCTAGCATCAATCAAATCTGGCCCTTCAACATTACTTTGGATTAGGTTGCCCAATGTGTTTCCCAACCAGGAGTATGTGAGCACATTGCAGGGGATATAATATGTAAACTCATCAGGTAACTGATGAAAACAAAATAAAACTGTTAAACTATGACTCCGACTGTGTATTTCCTGTTCAATGTTTTGGTTAATGCCTGTTTAAAATGAACTATAGTAAAGGTGCTCCTATTTTTGATGGTAATTGTGATAAGAATTATATATAACAGCAGGTTTATTCATACCAACAACTAGAATGGTGGATAGAAGTCTAATAGATGATTCGGTATTGTAAACAGAAGTGACTAGTTGGACCATTGATTGTAATTAAGTAAAAAAACAACAGTGATATCACACCCATCATTCTTCTTGATGTATGCCAGCTTTTATAGATTGATAGAATGCTTACATGATTTAGATATTTGCAATTATTAAAGTTTAATGCATTGATGGACTTTTTTCTGTCTGAGTTTGAAATGTCTGAGTCAGTCCGACAGTAATTGAATATAGCTGCAGTTTGGCTCGCCGCACACTGTCAATTGTTTACGCTCCTGTTAGTGGCTAGTTGCTAACGCCGCAGTCTTGTGTCATATCATACAGCAACAGACTAATTACCAGACTAATTAACTTTCTTAGCGTCCTTAATTGGCAATATAATATAATTTCAAAGTGGCGTTGTGTTGATGTTGGAAATCGACAGTCGCGTGAGGACGAGTCCAGCTGGTGCCGGGACGCAGATACAATGCATCAACATGCTCTCCCGCGGTAAGACGGTAGCGTCAAAATCTCTACCTTCGGCAAAATGTACCTTATATTCAGTGTTGTCACAGATTACTTGAAAAAGTAATGTGATTACTGATTACTCCTCAAAAAAGCAATCTTGTTACTTTACTGATTACTTTATTGTTAAAGTAACTAAGGGTTCACTCACACTAGGGCTATAGTGCCGTGCCCAAGCACGCTTGCTGCTAAAGTCCGGTAGTGTAAGCGCAATCGATCAGCGCCTGAGTACGCACTGCTTATATTGAATATACCGTTTATATGGCCCAGCTCTACGGTTGAAACTAACCTAAAAAAACAAATGCGCATAACCACCGATCCTTAAATGCAGATTCAACAATTCAAAATCAGAATTGAAAATTTACAAATAAATCATGATAAATGCTCACAAGTTAATACTTGTAAATCACAAATATATTGGATCTGAAAGCCACGTAAAAATCATAAATATGTAGATTTGAAAAGTACATGTGAAAATTGTGAATGTTTGTCGATCTGAAAAACACATGAAAAGTACGTATATTTGTGGGTCTCAATAACGCGTGAAAATCACAAATATACATATATACATACATATAATTTTGAGACAAATCTCTCCCCATAAATATGATGTAGTGTCCTCCAACACTATATTTAATTTCCAATACCCATTGCAAATGTATCTCAAATTGTATTATTTATTTTCAGGTATGTCCGTAGTATTTGAGGGTTGCAGACACAGCTATTTCCAAGGTTTGGTGTCCTGGGCAAAAGTGAATGGGTCTTCCTGTGATGGTGTCCAAGTTGCCAACTTTGGAAAAGAAGGCTATGGTCTTCAAGCCACAAGAGACATAAAGGTGAGAATAACGGTGCAGAAGTCAGATTGAGCTAGATTTTCATAATTGGCCTTGGAGCATCATCTTGTTTTGGACAGATGTTTTTTTTTCTTTAATTACAGATATATTACATATGTGCTTATCACTTGAACTTTATTAACAGGGGTGCACATAAACATTTCCGTGTGGTTCTCAAATGACCCCCTGAGGTTTTTGCTTGGTGCTAATTTTTCCCCCCGACCCATCGACCTCGTGGACTTACGGTACGTCTGGGCAATGTCTATCGTTAAAATGCATAGTCATTTTAAAACCCTATTTATTAACTTAACCCATTAACCTTTAATTCATATTTTCATAACTGCTGATGAAATATCGATTTACAGCTGGATTAATAGATCCTGAGGGGGTCTGTATCATTTTTACTTGCACTAAACAACTTTGAGGAAGGTGGTCTGCCACATAAAGGAACAACAAACATGCAGACTGCTTTACAGCATACGTCACGTCTCCCTTTCCCCATTCGTTCCACAGACGGAAGTCGAGTCGAACATCTATGCATGATAACTGTTGTCATGCAGAAGCTGCAAAACAACCAAAGAAATGAACATATTTTTTTGTCTGAGAAATAATAATATTAATAATAATATTAATAATAATTGCGGCACGGTGGCTGACTGGTTAGCATGTCCGCCTCCCAGTGCAGAGGACGTAAGATCGAGTCCAGGCTTCGGCCTTCCTGGGTGGAGTTTGCATGTTCTCCCCGTGCTTGCGTGGGTTTTCATGCAGACATGCATTGCAAGTTAATTGAACACTCCAAATTGTCAATAGGTGTGATTGTGCGTGTAGATGGTTGTTCGTCTCTGTGTGCCCTGCGATTGGCTGGCAACCAGTTCAAGGTGTACGCCGCTTACTGCCCGAAGCCAGCTGGGATAGGCTGCAGCGCCCCCCGCGACTCCTGTGAGGACAAGCGGTTAAGAAAATGGATGGATGAATGGATAATAATAACAATAATAATACGCTACTTCTTTTCCTTTCGGCTTTTCCCCTCAGGGGTCGCCACAGCGAATCAGTTGCCTCCATCTAAGACTGTCCTATGCATTGTCTGCTCTCACACCAACTACCTTCATGTCCTCTTTAACTACATCCATAAACCTCCTTTTTGGTCTTCCTCTAGACCTTCTGCCTGGCATTTGGAAACTCAGCATCCTTCTGCCAATATACTGACTATCTCTCCTCTGGACATGTCCAAACCATCTCAGTCTGGCCTCTCTGACTTTATCTCCAAAGCCTCTAACATGTGCTGTCCCTCTGATGTACTCATTCCTGATTCTATCCATCCTGGTCACTCCCAAAGAGAACCTCAGCATCTTCATCTCTGTCACCGCCATCTCTGCCGCCTGTCTTTTCCTCAGTGGCACTGTCTCCAGACCAAACAACATTGCTGGTCTCACCACAGTTTTATAAACCTTTCCTTTCATTTGAGCTGAAACTCTTCTATCACACATCACATCTGACACTTTTCTCCACCCGTTCCAGCCTGCCTGCTCACACTTCTTGACTTATTTTCCACACTCTCCATTGCTCTAGATTTTTGACCCTAAATACTTAAACTCCTCCACCTTCTTGATCACTTCTGCCTGTAACCTCACTCTTCCACTTGGGTCCCTCCCATTCACACACAGATACTCCGTCTTGCTACGACTAACCTTCATTCCCCTCCTTTCCAGGGCAAACCTCCACTCTAGCTTCTCCTCCACCTGTTCCTTGTTCTACAAATCACAATGTCATCTGCAAACATCATAGTCCATGGAGATTCCTGTCTAACCTCGTCTGTCATCCTGTCCATTACCATAGCAAACAAGAAGGGGCTCAGAGCTGATCCCTGATGTAGTCCCACCTCCACTTTGATCTCCTCCGTCACACCTCACCACTGTCTTACAGTCCTCATGCATGTCCTGCACTACTTGAACATACTTCTCTGCCACTCCAGACTTCCTCATACAAAACCACAGTTCCTCACTGGGCATACTGTCATAAGCTTTCTCCAGATCTACAAAGACACAATGCAGCTCTTTCTGACCTTCTCTGTACTTCTCTATCAACATCCTCAGAGCAAATACTGCATCTGTGGTACTCTTTGTTGGCATGAAACCATACTGCTGCTCACAAATGTTCACCTGTGCCCTCAGTCTAGCTTCAACTACTCTTTCCCGTAGCTTCAATATGTGGCTCATTAGCTTTATTCCTCTGTAGTTGCCACAACACAACTTTTCCTCCATTCCTCAGGCATCTTATCACTATCTAAGATCCTGTTGAACAACCCAGTCAGAAATTCTACTGCTACCTCTCCTAGACACTTCCATACCTCCACAGGTATATCATCAGGACCGAGTGCCTTTCCACTCTTCATCCACTTCAATGCCCTTCTCACTACATCCTTACTAATCTTTGCTACTTCCTGGTCCACAACAGTCACCTCTTCTAGGCTTTGTTCTCTCATTTTCCTCATTCATCAATTCTTCAAAGTACTTTTTCCATCTTCCCATCACTCTACTGGCATCTGTCAACACACTTCCATCCCTATCGTTTATTACCCTAACATGCTGCACGTCCTTCCCATCTCTGTCTCTTTGCCTTGCCAACCTGTATAGATCAGTCTCTCCCTCCTTATTGTCCAACCTAGCATACAAGTCATCGTAAGCCCTTTGTTTGGCCTTTGTCACTTCTACTTTCACCTTACGCTGCATTTCCTTGTACTCCTTTCTACTTTCTGCAGTCCTCTGTGTCCCACTTCTTCTTAGCTAACCTCTTTCTCTGGATCCACTTCTGCACCTCCTCATTCCACCACCAAGTCTCCTTATCCCCTTGCCTTCCAGATGACACACCAAGGACTGTCCTACCTGTCAATAATAATACTAATAATACAAATAATAGAAGAGCCTACCAGGACTAACATTGGCCCGGCTTTCACTCGCTGATGAGGGGGGATTTCCAACCAACGCTGCCTTTGCGGGGCTCGGCTCTTTTCCTGCTGGACTAGTAGGTAGCTTTCCATGCTCAAATAAAAATGATTATGCTAATGTTAGCTATCAGAAACGTGTGTGATATCAATGAATAGCCATCAGCTTAACAGTTGGCCATTCCACACTGACCTGACCAGTCACGCAACACTCAAAAGTGCTGTAAAGAACTAGGTTGTGTTGTGTGCTTTCTTGTTTCCGAGTGCTTGTGATTGCATCACAGGAAGGGATGTGAATGCATTGGAGCATCTAGCAAGAATGGATGTACAAATATCAAGTCTACACAAAAATCTCAATTGGTTACGAAGACATCTTTCATCAAAGGCAAGAAGTTGTGCCCATGTTCAGCACAGCAGCAGATTTATGAATGAATGTGGACTAGCGATCCATACGTGTTCACTTTGATCCTCGTTTACGACTTTGTAAGCTGTCTCAAAACATATGGGATTGGAACGCTTGTTCGATGGACAAAAGCATTCATTTGCATGCTTATTTCACACAACTGTCACTAGGTGGCAGCCTGAACAACACATACCAGTGCATCATGATACATAGTCATCATACATTACAAACTTGCGGTGCCAACTATCATCCACCCATCCATCCGTTATTTGAACTGCTTATAGTCACTGAAATTAATAGAAAACAAGGTGGGTAAATGCAAATGACGAATCCTACTACATTGCAAAACTTAAAGGTCTCATATTATTCAACTTTTCAACATACTAAAATAGTTCTCAAATGTGTAAAATAAATTTTTGTGACATGCATTCAAAATTTACTTTGGATCTAATATTTTTGCTGTCCCTAAATCAGCCAAAATACGCTGTGTTCAAAACAGCTTGTTTTAGGAGTGTGTCACTTTAGCTGCACCAGGCCACGCCTAGGCCATACCCTTCTATCTCGAAGGGGCAGTAATTTTGGTCTAATAGCCATGTGCTAATGTTGTGAATGGAAACGACTGGCCATCGGGGCAGAAGAAAAGAAAAATACAAGCAAGTCTTTTACACATTTGAGAACTATTATATGTGGAAAAGTGGCATAATGTTTTACCATAAGAAAAAAGTAGCATAACGTTACCACAGAGACTATGTTGTAGCGTTAGTTTGTGATGGTTTAGGAAATTATTATTTTGCCGTAACCAGCAAATCTCTCGCAACCGTTACTTTGCCGTGAATGTCTCCGATTTGCCATAAATGCTTGTAGACATTTACAAGCGGTTATTAATAACACAAATTTAGGCCACTGCACGGTCGCAACGTGCAAGCCGCTCGTCGCGGCCGGTTTGCATCACAAAGTCATGTCTACTAGGTGGTGAGTTGCCAGTCGCGGCAATTAACCACCGTGGATTGTATCTTGACAAAACAATACGCAACAGTTTCATATTATCCAACCACCGTCTGCTTTATCACATCTGACCTCTTGTAACCAAACAACCTCCACACGACAAATGTAGCTCCCACTTTAGGCACTAAAAATACACCTGTAATATGGTAGACGGTGCATATCTCTAACTAGAAAGGATAGGAAGGAAGGCTAAATCAAAAATGATAAACTTATATCTTTCCCGTTTGCAGTCGTGTCACACTGTTGGGACCGATCCATTATGTTTAAACGTGTTGCAAGTCCAGCTCCGAACAGGCTTTCAGTAACAAAACAGTACTTTGAGAAATGAAGTCTGTACACGTCCTTCACAAATAAAATTAATCCACTGTCTTTTTAAAGACTTGGGACGAAGGAAGCAACCACTTTTTCCTGATCATTGTTGGAGAGGGGAGGGGAAGAAAAAGAAAGGAGCAGACAGCTACTCGAATTTCAGTGGGCTTGACAAACCTTTGCCAGAGGTGGTGCCACTAACCCGAGGGGGCTGGGTTGAGTGCACTTCTGTCTCTTTTTGACGTCACTAAGTCACGGAAGTTTAATCTGCCCGTTTGAAACACACATTTTAGAAAGGAGGAGAAAGCTAAAGAAGTCGCGGACTGACTCATTTCATACCTGGTTGGATTATAGACAGGCCGGGGATGCATATTGTTGATTAAAAACCCAACTAAAGTGCATTTTCATACTATGGGACCTTTAACTAAGGCCTTGTCTACACGTAGCCGGATATTTTAAAAACTAATATTTCCAGTGTAGAAAAGAAGTCTGCTCACATTGCCTCGTTTGTTTAAAAAAAATGCCATAAAAAATCGACAGTGCCGTGCACAGACATTTTGGGGGCCGAGTTCTCTGGGGGGGGGAACAAAGGGCACTTTTGCGCAAATAGCGATTATTTGGGTTGTCGTAATGGCAAACGAGAAATTTAGAATGAAGGGAGTTGTAATTTCCTCAGCAACCTCTGTGGGCACCACGTTGACTTTGCTTGTTTGTAGGAGCAAAATAAACGATAAAAATCCTATTATAAAGTATTCATAATCTGAAGTTTCTACTTTAGTTAATCATGGAGTTCTTTGCTTTAATAAGATAATTACTAATCCACTCAGAAAACACAAATGATTCGGCAGAAATTGACTTTCTAGAAAACACATTTATTTAGTAAACACACACATCACAGTCACAGCCTAACCTATTAATGTGAATTAAAGATAAAAAGAAAACATGCATACATAAACAAACATAGCGGCGAGCTTACCTGCTACCTGTTGCTGCTTCCCTGCTCCACTATTCCAGTCCAGCTATGTGGATCAGCTGTGTGTGGCTTGTTTTGTGCTGGTTCGTCCTGTCTGTCCTCCACCATCCATCGGCAGCGTTTTACCAGTATGCGACCACTGAGTTCAAACTTTATTTTAATCCACACGGTCCACCACTGCCTTCTCTGCTCCATCACCCGGACATCCTCTGCGTGCCCGTATGAAGATCCACTCACCGGGGCTCACGCTGAAATTACCAATATGACAACTCCAGCTCCAACAGGTCGTTCTGGTTCACCGCACACCGCCCTTAGAAAAACACCGGACGCCGCGCGCATCCCTCCGTGTTGACCCGCGTCCCGAGGTCGGCTAGCGTAACTGTCGCTAGCAGCTGCACTTCTGTCAGCGTTGGCCTGCTGAACATCCGCTCCCTTACGAATAAGGGCCAGCTTGTCCAAGACCTCCTGACAGACCGTGACTTTGACATTTTGTGTCTGAGACCTGGCAGCAACCTAACGACTTCGGTACTCTCAATGAAGGTACTCCACCGGACTTCTTTTACCATTCTGTACCTCGCATGACTGGGAGAGGAGGTGGTCTCGCAATGATATAACGGGATAACTGGAATTTTGCGCCCGTAAATGTGCCAGCTCCACTGGCTCCCCATCACACACCGCAACCAATATAAAATCCACAACCTCGCCCCTCCATACCTGACCGACCTTATCCACATTGCCTCACCTGCCCGCTCTCTTCGTTCCTCGCCGTCTCTCCTCCTCACTGTCCCGCCTGCCCGCCTCTTCACCATGGGGAGCAGAGCCTCCAGTCGCTCTGCTCCCCAGCTCTGGAACACTCTCCCCGCTGACCTGCGTAAAATAGACTCAATAACCCATTTGAAATCCATTCTCAAAACTCATCTCCTAGAACTGCTTCGACTTTTCTTAAATTTTTTTTTATTCTATTTTATTTTACCTTATGTTGTTCTTACCATTGTATTTGTATGTTTTAACTGTTGTTGTAAGGCGACATTGAGTGTCCAGAAAGGCGCCTATAAATAAAATGTATTATTATTATTATTCATGCCAAGCTTCTAGGCGGTAGTAGTTAGACAAATACTGTTTGTCTCTAACGTCACTTACACATTACGTCACACAAGCACGGACTATCAGTACAAACGACTTTTTATTTTAAATCAACTAAACATGTACACACACAAAGAGTGAGTACATCATAAAGGAACGTAGAGGATAAAAACAAAATAAATGCAAATACGGTACAAAATAATAATAATAATAATAATAAAAAAAGCTTCACTTGTTTTTTAACAACTTTATTCATGCAACTTATGATAACAAAAACACAAGCTTTTAGGACCTGTGGAGCGATCGTTGGGGTTTACTGTCCTGACACGTTCTCCTTCCACTAAACGTAAAAAGAAAACAACAACAACAAAACGTTTGATGTCTGGAGCCAACGCCACAGAAACGAAGGCTATATAATAAGAAACTAAAATCACCTGGCAGTGCTTAAGCAGCACCCAGGCTTCGCTGCAGCCAGCCCGAAGAGGTGCAATTGTGCAGCTCTTAAGCATTTCCCCCGCAAGCATTTCCCCCAGTGGCACAGACCCCGCCACTCGCATCCCAGGGTCGCTGGTGTCATGTCTTGTTTCGTTCTGCCCTCTGCTGGTCATTTGTTTCCTGTCTTTTTTTAGTTTTCATGAGTGTCGCTGGGCGGAGTCCCTGCGTCTCACCTGCAGGCAATCCCAATCAGCAGCCTATTTAGACGCAGGACTCACGGGAGGAAGATTGCCAAGTTACTGTTCTTGCTAGTTGCCATTGCCACAGCATTTTGTTACCCTTTTGCTTGTACGTGTTATCTCCTAGAACCTGCCAGTAGTACTTTTTCTCTACAGTTTTTTGTAAGTACTGCTGTGATTGTTCTGGTTGTTGATTTGTACGTATCTTTTGTTTTCGTTCTTTATCTTAGTATCTTCCTCCCGTGGTACTCCGTCCACCTTCCTTGGTTAGTCATTTTGGTTTTCTGTAGGTACATGTTGACCTTTTGTCACATCACTTTTCGTTAGTATTCAATCATGCGGCAAGCTCCTTTTGTTCAATAAAAACTGTAAAACTTGCCCACCATTTGCGTTGCATTTGAATCCTTCACTTGCTCTTTTGCTCACACCTAACAGCTGGAGCATTCACTGGGTAAAAATTGAACACTTTCCCGCTTCCATGGATGACTTACAGGAGCACATACAACCACCAAGAGTGGCCAGTTGCTCCCTCAGGATCCCTGGTTTGCCGCCCGGGTACAAGGAGGCAGCCCTCTGCCTCCTGGAGCCATCCAGGAGGACCTCCAGGAGACCAGGGATTTCCAAGAATTTACTCGCGCGCGGCAGTGGTTGCTCTCCTGGGTAAATTGTGGGGCCATGTCTGCCCTTTATCTCCGGAGCGGAATGTCGTGGAGTGACGGGACCGACATTGTTGGAAAGCTCCCAGAGAGCTACTTGGGGGTTTCTGACCCCGCCACTACCACAATGCCTTCTGGAATATAAACAAAGTTTGGTCCTAGAGAGCCACAGTCCTGCATGTTTTCGGTGTCTCCTGCCTACAACCCAGCTCATAATTACGTTCTGCAGGAGCCTCTCAGCTGTGTTCGAGGAGGGAGACATCAAAAACATGCAGGACTGCAGCTCTCTAGGACCGAACTTGCCTACCCCTGACCTAAAACAACAAACCCGTAATTCTTAACTGTAAAAAGAAAAAGAAAAAAAAAAAGCCATCTCAAAGAATGCTGGATACTCCTTCGCTCCTTGTGGACAACACAAGGCTTGAAATAATCTGTTTTGCATAGGAGTTTGCGTGTCTACATACATGTGCATTTTTAGCCTCATCAAAACAAGGATTTTAAAGTTTTTCAAAAAATTGAACAGCGGGGGCAGCCCCAAAAGCTTTGCTGGGATGCTTGCATTATCTACAAGTGGATACTTAAGTTGAGACTAGATCTGTTCTACTACTTATGTCACAGCATAGCAACAAGCTTTGGCTGGCTAATACAGCACATAAACACGTTGCACTTTCACTCCTAAAGTTAGTAATGAAAGCCTCCATGGCGGCATATAAAAGTTGCAAGTAGCGACATTTTCACGAAGTGATTACAAGGAGTGATTAACAAGTGAGAAATAATAATAATAATAATAATGCATCAGATTTATATAGCGCTTTTCTAGACACTCAAAGATGCTTTACAATGGAATGGATACATTATTCATGCACCTGGGGCAGGCTGAGGGAAGTGTCGCTGCTAGTGGGCGCCTACGCCTCCGACCACCACCAAACATTCACACCTTCCATACACCAGTGTGATTAGCACTGGAGGCAATGTGTGAAGTGTCTTGCCCAAGGACACAAAGACACGTGACTTGGGGAGCGTGAGGATCGAACAGCCGACCTTCTGGTTACTGAACGACCGTCTCCACACCCTCAGCCATGGCCGCCACGCTACGGTGAAAAAGACAGAGAAGATGTCCTAATTGCTATGCTACCGGCTAATGTTATCGTTGTTGTGGCATTAAGTGCTTGGGTGATCGATTACACTTTTCACAAAAGTCGCTGTAGTGGCTAAGTCCATCCTAAAGCCACTGAGGGTGCAATAGACGTGTTTGATGTGTTTGACGAGCTTGATTGCTTTGTTGGAAAAACAGGTATTTTGCTGTTACCTTTTAAGCGGATTTATTTCCTCACTTTAACAAGCTTCTTGTGCCAATTTACATTCAAATCTTTCCGATAATAAGCACAATGTGCCCAACTCCTAGCGACCCTAATAGCGGTCTAAAAACTGTATTGCTCCAAGTCTAATTACACACCTGTAACTGATGAGCACCTGTTGGCTTAAGTAGGAAACAAGGGTGACACCTAAGGTCCATCTTGGTGACCCGCATGCTACAACACGAAATGGCTCCTACACACCGGCCCCTAATTGTGATGGTTTACAAACAGAACAATTTAAAATGTACAACAGAAAGGAGCCATAAATAGTACAATGAACATATACATATTTTGATGCAAAATATACACTGCGACCTTTTCATGCAACCTCATGTAGCAAAGTATTGATACAAGCCAGTCCATGATAGCAAACTTTGCATGTATTTTTCTCTTAGCTTCAACTTGCTTTACCTTTAGAAAATTGCAGGTTTTCCTATACCTATTGCTAAATACATCTGAGACAATTACTGAATGGGCATTTACCTATTGACCATTTACATCGACGTCACGTGATCACGTGACTGCCGTATGACGTAAGGCGGAAGGAAATGATTGTTGATTGGAAGTGGACGTGACCCGGAGCGACTTAGTGACTTAGCAACTGCTATTTTACAAATTAAGTTATTATTGCCAATAGAGCCATGGAATCTACTACTTCAACCAAAGTTCGCCTGTCAGTCGAAGTTGCACATTTAGTCGGGATTCATAGAGTGCAAGTTGGAGATCGCTAGTTTGAAACAGCCCCTTACCCTCTGTTGCCTGCTGTTTTTACCAAGTTAATCAAATCGCCGACTTAGCCTGAATTCACAGCGTACGACCTTTATCATTATGTAGTCAATGCCGTCTCTCCTCCTTACACTGGGGTTGATTCAAAAGCTTGTCGCTGGCTGAGTCTCTGGGATGAGATGCTACGCTCACACCGGGGGACAATATACCTCGTAATGCAAAGGTAAAACTTGTTTATCATGCTAACTGACTTATTTTTACATAGTCCTTTCTATATTGAAACACTGTGATGATGTTATTATTTACTAGCATGGAACAAATGACTATCGTAGTGGCAAGCTATGCAGTAATATCATGAATATGACTCCGGCTCCAGAGTGGAAAAACTCCAAGCACAAAGACGAAATCCCCCATTATTAAACAAAATCCCCCATTATTAAACAAATGCACTTAATAGTTTTGAAGAAGGTGCATTTTAAAACTAAGCTGTGTGTTCGTGCAGTTAGAGTGGCTCGTTAATGTGATTTGAAACACACAATTCGACACTTCTGTTGCAATCTTTGTTAGAGTGTACGTTTACTAGTAAAATGTATGAACATTTATCGACTAAATACATTTATCTACTAACCTTGCAAAAAATGGTCGCTGCAAATCCGCGAATACTTTGTGGGCTGCCATTCCTTTCTGTTGATTGCTGCTATCAATCTACGTCTTTTGTCTTCATTAGTAGGTATGCGATAAAAAGCAACATTTGGTTTACTCCTTTGTCTGTCTGTACAACCGACCGCACAGCAAGGTATGACCATTTTATAAGATAATCGATTAGATAAAGGACATTACACTGTACGAGATTCAATGGTTACAATACAGGCAAGTGGCTCTTTTGCCGTCCAGCGTCCCGTAGGGGGCGTTCCCATGAGGGCTGTGACATCACGTGCAAAAGGTCAATACATGCCTGTCATGTGGTTGGTCAAATGTCCTCATTGGCAATGATGATACTTTTCTGTATGTGTGGGTATTATGTGTGGGTATTATTTGGTCACCCTCATGAACTTGATTTTAACTGTCAAGATCTAATGAGGACAGAAATGTTTTCCGGCCCCTTTTTGGCCACAATACTCGTGAGATGCAGATGTTGTCAACATGAAGCACAGTTATGATTTTAAGTCTTAACCACAACTTTTGCCTTGTAGGTCAAATGCGTACTGCAGTCCCGACTTCAGTGGCCTGCACAAAGCAACCAAAACAAAACTCTTCCTCCTATAGAAAGCGTGTTTGTCTCTGTTCCTTCTTATGAGTTGACATTCTGCCAAATTTCCGCCCTTCCAGTAAAGCAGTTAACTTCACAACACGTTTTCTTTGCCCATTTGTGTATTGTTCGATCCAGCCTTGGTGGCCTTGTCCAGATTCAAAGAGTTATGTGTAATCAAAATTTGTTCTGGCTGATACTTGTGTAAACAAGTAATACTTTTGCGCTGCTGAACACAACTGAATCAATGGTGAAGGCAGGGTTTTACTGAACCGGGCCTTTTACTTCATTTCATTAAAAATTACATCGCCATGGTGTCAAGGTAAGATTTAATCATTATATGCCTATAGTTAACTGTAGAATGCCTTAATATACCTGAAGCTTTGTTT
This sequence comes from Leptonotus elevatus, assembly GCF_054856555.1. Lineage (NCBI taxonomy): Eukaryota > Metazoa > Chordata > Actinopteri > Syngnathiformes > Syngnathidae > Leptonotus > Leptonotus elevatus. The sequence continues at coordinate 22,289,994 of NC_141252.1, forward strand.
TACAAATAAATGTCCAAACTATTATTTGTGTCTGCGTTTTTGTGATCCAACTCCTGAACATAACAGAATTGTCCGACCATATGGATCCCACAGACTCAAATAAGCTGTGCCATGCCCTGGCCTCCCAGGGACAGTTGGTTGGATGTCATGAGCAGTCCTTGACTGAGTTTAGGGAGTGGCTAAATTCAGTCTAAATTCTAAAGTCTTTGATCATCCTGTCAAAAGCAAGGAAGTTGGAAGTGGATTATGCCCAAGGGGACCATTCTGTTGCGGACTACTCCATTGAATTCCCCATACTAGCAGGCGAAAGCGGTTTCAATGACACTGCTTTGTGTAGTATTTTTCCGCCGGGGCCTGGACCCGCGAGTAAAGGATGAGCTAGCTGTCAGGGATTAAACAACTGATTTAGAAGGACTCATCGCTCTTGCCATACGACTGGACAATTGCTTGCGGTGGAGAGAACGTCGCATGTAGCGTCCCAGGTACTCCTCGCGTACGACCGGGACGGTCCCAACGGATCCTGGAGGTGGTCTTGGGCTTGCGACATCTGTCATAGAGCCAGTGAGGAAAGACCAAGTTTCTGGAGCGGAGCCCATGCAGATTGGCGGAGGACGTCTCAGCCAGGCCGAGCGATTGCAACACATCCAGACTGGGGCCTGCTTCTACTGTGGTCAACTAGGTCACCAAGTATCTTCATGCTCGATCAGACCTCCGCGTAGTGCTGCTCCTGCTTTGATTCTGAGAGGACAACGACCGGTGGAGAACCAGTCAGCCAGTTCCAGCACCAACCACCAGTGTGAGTAATATGAGGACGATACAGAACTTTAAGGAGTTTTAGGGGTCCTTAACTGTCCTACCCTCCAACTTCGAAAACCTAGACAGGTGTTAGACCTCGACGGACGCCTTCTGGCTGAAGTAACCCGCATTACAGCTCCCCTTAATCTAACACTTTCTGGCAACCATAGCGTCTTGATCATTCCAGCACAATCTGCCCCTGTCGTTTTAGGCCTTCCATGGTTGAAGATGCATAATTGTGACATTACCTGGGACATCCCTGCCATAGAGAATTGGAGTGTTTACTGTCATTCCCACTGCCTGAAACCCACTGAGGACGTCAGTCAACCATTAGACAAACCTAGTCTCGAGGTCATTGAGTTGAATAACGTCCCTTCCGAGTATCATGACTTGCAATAGGTATTCAGCAAAGACCGAGCCCAATCCTTGCCTCCACATTGTCCATATGACTGCACAATAAACCTTGTCCCGAATGCCCCATTACCAAATTCCAAACTGTATCAGGTGTCCCAAACCGAGCAGGAAGCATTACACGAGTACATAACTAAGTCACTAGCTGCCGGTTTGATCCGCCCTTCGTCTTCACCGGTGGGTGCCGGGTTCTTCTTCATTGATAAGAAGGACAAAACCTTACGTCCGTGTTTAGATTACCAGGGCCTTAACGACATTATGGTCAAAGATAAATACCCACTACCGCTTTTGGATTTAGCTTTTGCTCCCTTACAGACAGCAACATTGTTCACCAAATTAGATCTCCGGAGTGCGTATCATTTGGTGAGGATGAAAGAGGGTGATGAGTGGAAGACAGCATTTAAAACTCCGTTAGTTCACTTCCCCAGCTGTTTTTCAACGGCTAATAAATGATGTGTTGAGAGACATGCTCAATCAGTTTTGTTTTGTTTACCTTAATGATATCTTAATCTTTTCCAAAGATCTCAGTGAACACCGTTACCATGTCAGAATGGTGTTACAATGCTTGCTGGAGAACCGACTTTATGTGAAGGCCGAGAAATGCAAGTTCCATTCTGAGTCAGTACAATTCCTGGGGTTCATTGTAGAGAAGGGTCACTTGAGAGCAGACCCCGCGAAGATCCAAGCAGTGATCGACTGGCCAACCCCAACCACGAAGACGCAGTTACAGCAGTTTTTGGGCTTCGCTAATTTTTATCGGTGCTTCATACGAAATTATAGCCAGAGAGCAGGACCTCTGATGAGGCTCACGTCAAATAAGGTGCAGTTTGAATGGAGCCCAGAAGCTGAGTCCGCCTTTGTCAAACTCAAAGATTTATTCACATGTCCACCAGTGTTGAATCATCCTAATCCTGAACTCTGTTGTCGAGGATGACGCATTGGACCAGAAGCTCCACCCCTGTGCCTTCTTTTCCCGACGCCTCAGTTCGGCTGAAGCTAATTATGACGTGGGTAACCGCGAGTTGCTGGCCATCGTTCTGGCTCTGCAGGAGTGGAGGCACTAGCTGGAGGAGGCCAAGGAACAATTTAGTCTTCACGGACCACAAGAACCTGGCCTACATCCACCAAGCAACTCAACTCCAGACAGGCTTGTTGGGCGCTGATCCTCGCCCGGTTCAACTTAACCGTGACTTACAGAAATGGCTCCTCCAACACCAAACCCAATGCGTTGTCTAGGATCCATGATCCTGCCGTGGAGGACACCAGCAACAAGACCATTGTTCGAAGTGACCGGGTGGTGGGAGCATTACGGTGGGAGATAAAAAGAAAAGTCCAAGAAGCCCTCCACCATGCTCAAGTTCCAAACGGCGGTCCGGAGGGAAAATTGTTTGTCCCCGACCATCTGCGCACAAAGGTGCTTAAATGGGGACATGCTTTGCGGGTCGCTTGCCACCCCGGAGTGATACGCATGCATTTCCTCATCACTCAGCAGTTTTGGTGGCCTAGAATGCAGACCAACATAGTCTAGCTCATCAGTGCCTGCTTAGTTTGTGCCTGCAGTAAGGCTTCCCATCGATCTCCAGCAGGATTGCTACAACCTTTACCCATTCCATCACGTCTGTGGTCACGTGACATTGGACTTTATTACTAGCCTCCCTGCTTTCCGAGGAAACACAGTAATACTGACTGTAGTAGATTGTTTCTCTAAAATTGCTTATTTCATTGCCCTGCCAAAGTCAAAGGAATCCACATTGACATTGTCTCCCAGTTCATATCACGTGTGTGGACGAAATTTTGTGTAGCCTTAGAAGCCTTTCTTCAGGCTGTCACCCACAAATAAATGGACAGACAGAAAGGGTCAATCAAGACTTGGAGGCCGCTCTTCGCTGTGTCTGTCACCGTCTTGGTCCAGTCACCTACCTTGGGTGGAATATGCCAACAATTCATTCGTCTCCTCTGCCAGAGACCCCTTCATGTCAGCTTATGGATACCAGCCCCCCTCGTTTCCCTTTCAGAAAGGGGAAGTGGCCATCCCATCGATACAGCATCACCTCCGGAGAGCCCATAAGGTGTGGTGGGAGACCAGAGCCGCACTTTCACGCACCGCTGACCGCAATTGACAGATTGCTAACCGTCAGCGGCTACCTGCTCCAACCCACCCGGGTCAGGAAGTGTGGCTCTTCACAAGGAATATGCATTTGGCTGAGGGGTCCAGGAAGATGGATCCCCGTTTCATTGGTCCCTTCGAAATCGAGTCTGTGGTCAATCCAGTCTCTGTCACGCTCAAGCTCCCACTGACTTTAAAAGATCATCCGGTATTCCACGTTTCACTGATCAAGCCGGTTGTCTCCAGTCCACTGAGCCCGCCAACGGTGCCTCGTCCTCCTCCTCAGCTGATCGATAGTGAGCCAGTTTATACAGTCAGGGAAATTCTTGATTCTAGGAGAAGAGGGCAGGGTGTGCAGTATTTGGTCGACTGGGAAGGCTATGGGCCTGAGGAACGGCAATGTGTTCCCCGCTCCTTGATTCCCGATCTGTCGTTACTGCACAACTTCCACTCCCTCCACCCGTCTAAGCCAGGTCGTCCATCAAGGGGCATCCTTTGAGGGAGGGGTACTGTCATGTTTGTGCACTCAGACTTTATCCTTTGTGTTGCAACTGCCTGATGTAATCAGCAGCCTATGAGAGGCGACCACAGACTATAAAAGGAACAGCGGAAGACACATTCTGTTTGTCGGACCATTCATCTGCTTGGCTTCACAGCCCAATGAATGATAGTTAGCTACCTAGCTCCACGTATCTTGATCCACGATCCCTTCTCGCTGTTTCTGGTCAAGATTTCGCTGCCTCGTCTAGTCGTGAGTACGTTTTGCGCAAACCGCTTTGTTAAGGACATACTGGGCATTCCATGTTTAGCATTTGGCCCTGGCTGATGCAAGAGCCTTTGTTCGCTTTGTCATGTCACTGTTAGCCTCGATGATTGCATAACCTTCAGTTGAAGCTTTGTTTTACAAATAAATGGCAAAAGTTATTCAGTTATTCTTTAAAAAAAATCTACAACAAAAACTCTACAATTTCATGTTTAAGTGACATTAAACAGATGTATCAAATGAGAAATGCAGCCATTAGTAATACTGCTATATAAAATTATCAAATGCAAACAGAAGAGGCACAGTAACTGGCATATTTTTCACAAAATGTATTCATCTAAATAAGAGGGATACAAAACATTCAGACAAAAATTGATTAAAAATAATAAAAAATTATGAGTGTAATGTAATTTAGAGAACATTTATTGTGCAGATTTCAAAAGTCAAAATCAAAACTCAGGACTGCATTGTGAAAACAAACAAATAGCATTTAGTGATATTAAATAGTATATAATAGTATATCCATCAATTTTCTGACTTGCTAATCAATATTAATAAACGTTTAATCCTCCTCCTAGCTGACGTACGTGACACCATAACAATCACATCACTTCCTGTTTACCGAAGTGTGTAGCATTAGTTTATCTCTCTAGATACTCATTAAATTGCCTATTTTGCTGTTCAAAGTTGGACACGCTCCACTTAACGCGGTTCAAATGAGACTAGGGGCCATTTCATTGCACTTACGCATTGCAAATGTAAAGGATAATTGATTGCTTTGAATTCATTTGGACAGAATGTTTACTGATAAAGGCTACTTTTCTCATTATCCCATGGAAGTCTCAGAAAAAGTGGGCGTGCGTTTAGTCCTCAGAGGCAGTGTGGGGTGTTGATCCGCTCCTAATGACGTCAAACAGTGCCAACAGTTTGTCTTCTCAGGTTGGGGGTTGCTGGTGCTTGGAGAGCAGAATGACCTAGAATTTCTCATAGAGGGGCAAATGGAGGAAAACACAACTTTGGTGATGTTTTTGGTGGGGAATTAGCATTTTAACATAGCTAAAAGCTCCAAAAAGTTATTTTTTTCGACGTTGCTGTCCCTTGAAAAGGGCTTTCCTTCAGCTGTTAATTTTTACTGCCAGTAAGCATTGTTTTGTAGAAATATTCTACCAAACATTTTTTCTTACTTTTTGTGCTGGTTGTATTCTTTGCATAGGCAGAAGAACTGTTCTTGTGCATTCCGAGGAAGATGCTGATGACTTTGGAATCAGCAAAGAATTCCATCCTTGGTGAGGAATTTAGATCATTTCATTAGGAGTGTGAAGACAACTAAAGGTTTAACATTTCATTTTTTACCATATACTGGTTCTGAACCCCGGTCCTCGAGGACCCCTATCCAGCCTGTTTTCCATGTTTCCCTCAGTCAACACAGCTGAGGATTGTTATCAGGCTTCATGCAGAGCTTGCTGATTAGCTGATCATTTGAAACACCTGTGTTGGCTGTGTGAGACATGGAAAACAAGCTGGATAGGGGTGCTCGAGGAGCGCGGTTGAGAACCACTGCCATATATAATATGCATTATTAAAATTTTGGTAACACTTTATAACGATTGTTAGTTAATCATTTGCATTGATTAAATATGAAGTCATGTCCACAGCATTTGTGTGTTAATAGTAGCTATTTGAAGGAATATCACTCCCGAAGTTGATGCTAATTTAATGGGATAGTGTTAATTTCGTCAATGAAAACTAAACAAAAATAATTTCGTCGATGCACATTTTTACCGGACTAAAACTAGACTATACTAGACAAGACTATAACCCCCATTAATAAACAATAACTGGGACTGAATCAGTATGCTTTTTAGTCGACTCATTAAGACGATACAAAAATGTACCTCACTTAATGAACACTGGACTAAAATCTTTGGACATTTTAGTTCATGAGCAAAAACTAGACGAAAATTATATGATTTTGTAAAATCTTGTCTCTGCTAATCTGTCACTGTGACACTCATGTGACACACCTTTCAAATCTGCAGCTAGCAAGTGCAACATGCACAAACACATGGGACAGATGGATTCACGGTGAAACAAAAATTTAAAAAAATAAGTAAACTACAGTTAAAACATTAATCCAACGGCTATAACGTTCCAACAATAATGCTAATCCGACCGCTAACTAATGGAGACTAATTTACTAGCACATAGCCTGGGTCATAGTAGCCACTTGTTGATATATTGTAATTGTGTGTGAAGTTTGTTTTCATCAAAAAAGATGAGAGAACATTTTATGTGAAATACTTTTAGATCTGAAATGTTCAATATAATTTGCTGACAAAAATATATAGAGGGGTAAAATGATTGTCCTGACTAAAACTGGACTAAAATGTTGACAGTTTCTGTTGACAAAAAAAACCTACACAAATAAAAAAGTTTTCTTGGACTAAAATAAAGACAAAATGCTAGATTTATAGTCAAATACTGTGAGGATGAGGTTGACTAACTACGATAAAAACTAACAAGCGTGAAATTGGACTAAAACAGATTCAATTCTAAAATGGCGGATAGAATTAACACTATAATGTAATCTCCCATTGACTTTAGCGTTAGCACAAGCGATGTTTTAAAAATAAAGCACATTTTGTATTTAAATATACAATGTGCGTAATTAGGGCCCGAGCTGCAACCACTGCAAGGGTCCCTATTGTTTTTGTAAAGATTCTTTTTAGGGCCTGAGCAGCGACCGCTGCGAGATCCCTATTGTTTCTGTAGGAATTCTTCTTCTTTATTCTCAACAAATGAACACATTTTTGGTTACCTAAACATGTATGAAAACTTACCACACTTTGCACACTCTTTGGGCCCGGCAAAAAATTTGATATTATGAAGTTGCCATAACAGCATGCCTCTAGCGTACCCAAGCGTGGACAAATACTAAAATTGGCAGGCACGTGTAGCACCCTGAGACGCACAGAAAACTCAGTAGAAACCATATCCTAAAATGTACAGGAAGTGAACTATGTATTTTCGAATGTCTAATTTTGGCCCATTTTTGCACATTCACTATAGTCATTCTTTTTGCCCATTTGCCCAAAATTTTCATCCAATTTTCTTCTAACTTGGCATGTTGTCATCTCAAGACCAGGGAAAACAACTCCGGGAAAAATATTGACTTTTCGAAATACTATGAGGTGGGCGGGGCATCAAATTTTGCCTTTAATTTTTCCTTTGTCACAAAAGAGGAAATGCTTTAATAACTCCCCTGTACAAGCTCCAAAAAATCTCAAATTTCACATGTATCTTAAGTCATTTGCTCCCAAAAACGTATAAATATGTTATGTTTTAAGTGTCCCAAAGACTTATTCATACATGTTGTTATGCTAGAGCATGCAGAAGGCTTTTATGCAGCCTCTCAACTGCAAAGAACGTTCCGTTCCGTTCCGTCTTCAATTCCGCTTATCCGGGGTCGGGTCGCGGGGGCAGCAGCTTTAGCAGGGAAGCCCAGACTTCCCTCTCCCTAGCCACTTCAGCCAGCTCCTCCGATGGGATCCCAAGGCGTTCCCAGGCCAGCCGTGAGACGTAGTCTCTCCAGCGTGTCCTGGGTCGTCCCCGGGGCCTCCTGCCGGTAGGACATGCCCGGAACACCTCCCCAGGGAGGCGCCCAGGAGGCATCCGAACCAGATGCCCCAGCCACCTCAACTGGTTCCTCTCAACGCGGAGGAGTAGCGGCTCGACGCTGAGTCCCTCCCGAATGACCGAGCTTCTCACCCTATCTCTAAGGGAGAGCCCGGCTACCCTGCGGAGGAAACTCATTTCGGCCGCTTGTATCCGGGATCTTGTTCTTTCGGTCACGACCCACAGCTCGTGACCATAGGTGAGGACAGGAACGTAGATCGACCGGTAAATCGAGAGCTTTGCCTTTCGGCTCAGCTCCTTCTTCACCACAACGGACCGATACAGCGTCCGCATCACTGCAGACGCTGCACCGATCCGTCTGTCGATCTCCCGCTCTAACCTACCCTCACTCGTGAACAAGACCCCAAGATACTTGAACTCCTCCACTTGGGGCAGGACCTCATCCCCGACCCGCAGAGAGCACTCCACCCTTTTCCGACTGAGGACCATAGTCTCGGATTTGGAGGTGCTGATCCTCATCCCAACCGCTTCACACTCGGCTGCAAACCGCTCCAGTGAGAGCTGGAGATCACGGCTTGAAGAAGCCAGCAGCACCACATCATCTGCAAAAAGCAGAGATGCAATGTTGAGGCCACCAAACCAAACCCCCTCGACACTCCGGCTGCGCCTAGAAATTCTGTCCATAAAAATTACGAACAGAATCGGTGACAAAGGGCAACCTTGACGGAGTCCGACCCTCACAGGAAACAAATTCGACTTACTGCCGGCAATGCGGACCAAACTCTGACATCGGTCGTACAGGGACCGAATAGCCCGTATCAGGGGGCCCGGTACCCCATACTCCCGAAGCACCCCCCACAGGACTCCCCGAGGGACACGGTCAAACGCCTTCTCCAAGTCCACAAAACACATGTGGACTGGTTGGGCGAACTCCCACGCACCCTCAAGGATCCTGCTGAGGGTGTAGAGCTGGTCCACTGTTCCACGGCCGGGACGAAAACCACACTGCTCCTCCTGAATCCGAGATTCAACTTCCCGACGGATCCTCCTCTGCAGCAACCCCGAATAGACCTTACCTGGGAGGCTGAGGAGTGTGATCCCTCTAAAGTTGGAACACACCCTCCGGTCCCCCTTCTTAAAAAGAGGAACCACCACCCCGGTCTGCCAATCCAGAGGCACTGTCCCTGATGTCCACGCGATGTTGTAGAGACGTGTCAACCACGACAGCCCCACTACATCCAGAGCCTTTAGGAACTCCGGGCGAACCTCATCCACCGCCGAGGCCCTGCCACCGAGAAGCTTTCCAACCACTTCAGTGACTTCGACCCCAGAGATAGGGGGGGCCCACCTCAGAGTCCCCAGACCCTGCTTCCTCAAAGGAAGGCGAGTTGGTGGAATTGAGGAGGTCTTCGAAGTATTCTCCCCACCGATTCACGACGTCCCAAGTCGAGGTCAACAGCACCCCATCTCCACTATACACAGTGTTAATGGCGCACTGCTTTCCCCTCCTGAGACGCCGGATGGTGGACCAGAATTTCCTCGAAGCCGTCCGGAAGTCGTTCTCCATGGCCTCACCGAACTCCTCCCATGTCCGAGTTTTTGCCTCAGCGACCACCGAAGCCGCATTCCGCTTGGCCAGCCGGTACCTGTCAGCAGCCTCCGGAGTCCCACAGTCCAAAAAGGCCCAATAGGACTCCTTCTTCAGCTTGACGGCATCCCTTACCGCTGGTGTCCACCAGCGGGTTCGAGGATTGCCGCCCCGACAGGCACCAACCACCTTACGGCCACAGCTCCGATCGGCCGCTTCAACAATGGAAGCACGGAACATGGTCCATTCGGACTCAACGTCCCCCGCCTCCCCCTGGACAACGGAGAAGCTCTGCCGGAGGTGGGCGTTGAAACTCTTTCTGACAGGGGATTCTGCCAGACGTTCCCAGCAGACCCTCACAATACGTTTGGGCCTGCCTGGTCGGACCAGCATCTTACCCCGCCATCGGAGCCAACACACCACCAGGTGGTGATCAGTTGACAGCTCCGCCCCTCTCTTAACCCGAGTGTCCAACACATACGGCCGCAAATCCGATGACACGACTACAAAGTCGATCATCGAACTGCGGCCTAGGGTGTCCTGGTGCCAAGTGCACATGTGGACACCCTTGTGCTTGAACATGGTGTTCGTTATGGTCAGTCCGTGACGAGCACAGAAGTCCAACAACAAAACACCGCTCGGGTTTCGATCGGGGGGGCCGTTCCTCCCAATCACGCCCCTCCAGGTCTCACTGTCATTACCCACGTGAGCGTTGAAGTCCCCCAGCAGAACGAGGGAGTCCCCGGGGGGAGCGCTCTCCAGCACACCCTCCAAGGACTCCAGAAAGGGTGGGTACTCTGAGCTGTTGTTCGGTGCATAAGCACAAACAACAGTCAGGACCCGTCCCCCCACCCGTAGGCGGAGGGAGGCTACCCTCTCGTTCACCGGGGTAAACCCCAACGCACAGGCGCCCAGCCGGGGGGCAATGAGTATGCCCACACCTGCTCTGCGCCTCTCACCGTGGGCAACTCCAGAGTGGAAGAGGGTCCAGCCCCTCTCGAGAGGATTGGTAACCCAAGCCGTGTGTGGAGGTGAGTCCGACTATATCTAGTCGGAACTTCTCAGCCTCGCACATCAGCTCGGGCTCCTTCCCTGTCAGAGAGGTGACATTCCATGTCCCCAGAACTAGCTTCAGTAGCCGAAGGTCGGACCGCCAAGGCCCCCGCCTTTGGCTGCCACCCAGCTCACTGCGCACCCGACCCCTTTGGCCCCTTCCACCGGTGGTGAGCCCATGGGAGGGGGGACCCACGTTGCCTTTTCGGGCTGTGCCCGGCCGGGCCCCATGGGTGTAGGCCCGGCCACCAGACGCTCGTCTTCGAGCCCCACCTCCAGGCCTAGCTCCAGAGGGGGGCCCCGGTGACCCGCGTCCGGGCAAGGGAAACGATAATCCAAAGTTTGTATTCATCATTGGGGTCCTTCGAGCCATGCTTTGTCTGGTCCCTCACCTAGGACCTGTTTGCCATGGGTGGCCCTACCAGGGGCATGAAGCCCCGGACAACATAGCTCCCAGGTTCATTGGGACACGCAAACCCCTCCACCACGATAAGGTGATGACTCACGGAGGAGACTGCAAAGAACGGTTGAAGAAATTGTAGTTATTACACAAATGACCAGCAGGTGGCAGCAGAGCATAGGAAATGAACCAGGACCATGTTGAAAAAAACCCCTAAGTTACTTAGAATTCTAAAAAGATTTGTGAATAATGATGAAACTTAGCTATATTCTAATGCTAATTTCTGCAAAATGGAAACAGATAGAATTATACTTTTTTTGGTAGGTTCCATGTTTTTATAGCAATAGAGCACAATATTCTGTGGGCCTTGAAAAATCAGTCAAAGGCCAGTAAAACAGCTGGGAGTGAAGGGGGTTGCTTCAGTGAAAATGGCTGGGAATTAATGAGTTAATAGTCACAGCCTGAAAACATCTATGATAAAATTCAGTTATACATGTAGCGCCACCTAGTGATGACAAGAAATGTCATAATTTACGTTTCTATCTACTGTGCCGGTCTACTGTGTGTGTGGCATTGTCATTTGTCAAAATGGTATTGAAATTCAATGACAACTTTGTGTCTCAGGACCTCTGCTACGCCAGGACCGAATTTTGAAGACAATGGGCAATGTGGCACTCGCCCTCCACCTGCTTTGTGAGCGGGCCACTCCTACATCAATGTGGCTGCCATATATCCGCAGTCTTCCCCAAGATTACAGTACCCCACTGTACTACCAGCCAGAAGAGGTGCAGCTGCTCCTGAGTACACAAGCCATTCAAGATGTCTTTAGCCAGTTTAAAAACACAGCACGCCAGTACGCGTACTTCTACAAACTTTTACAGGTAGGAAACTCACTTTTTGCATTTAGAATACTCTGAACAGGAAAAAGTAATTGTATATGAATAACAGAATGTTGTCAAATTAGGCTGCGTTCACACTGCAGGGCGTGATGCCCAATTCAGATTTTTTTCTTAAATACGATCTTTTTATGTACCGTTAACATTACAAGCCAAGCCACTGAGGCAAGCGACTTTTATCAGTGTCATATGCAAATTTAGCTGTGCCAACGCACGCTACAGATTGATGGACTGGTGGACTCGTTTCGCGGATGTATTAGGAGTTTGATTCATATGTCTTGTCTGCATATTTTATGCAACTTCAGCTGTGCAAACGCCCGCGCTCCTTGTTGGTGGACTGTTTTCAGGCTCACTCCTGGTTGGCTGCTGTCATCGGCTTCCTCATGCGTCAGTTTTGAATGTGCTGTTTACAAACAGCAACAGAAATCCGTCTGTCGCCAGAGTAGCTAGGTTGGAATATATATATATATGTATGTGTGTATATATATATATATATATATATATATATATATATATATATATATATATATATATATATATATATGTATGTGTATATATATATATATGTATGTGTATATATATATATATATATATATATATATATATATGTATGTGTATATATATATATATATATACATGTATGTGTATATATGTATATATATATATGTATATATATGTATATATATATATATATGTATATATATATATGTATATATATATATGTATGTATATATATATATATATATATGTATGTATATATATATATGTATATATATATATGTATGTATATATATATATGTATATATATATATGTATGTATATATATATATGTATATATAATATATATA
>NC_141252.1:22307510-22320010 GCF_054856555.1 Leptonotus elevatus
GTGATCATGTGACCATGCATAGATGGATGCGGTCTTTTAATTCTGCTTGATTTTGTTTTTCAGAATGCATCAAATTAAAGTGTTAAAATGTGAAATATTCCAAGGGAGCATGCCCCCAGACACCCTTAGAGGGGTTGAATATAATTCTCATCTTCATCCCTAATCTGCTTTCATGCCAGGAAGGCACATGATTTTACTTCCTCCATCTGAGGGTAGACTAACTTCTTTTTGACAGTTTTTTGTTAACTTTAATGCATCTATTACGCTGTTTTCTGCCTTTATATTTACTAGTCATGTACAATATATATATTTTTTTAATATTAGTGTGCATACTCCACTGCAAAATTTTGTTTCATTAACCGTCATCGCAGTCATTTTAAACATTTAATTACATACATTCATTTAATTTGTCAATAAAATGACCGGTAATCTCGACATGTCATACAGGTTCCGTGTTTTTGAATGTTTGAATTTTTGGTCTTAATTTTTTGTCATAATGGTCTAAAAAAAGTTTAAAAAATAAATAAAAAGGTCTAACATATAACTTAGTAATTATTGCAAAAACCCTGACAGAGCGACCTGGTTGTGGCTGTTTTTCACACTTACCTTAAAAAATAAATCAAGTGTGAATTATTTTGTTCCAAGTTTGTAGTATTTGATTACGCATTTGAATAGTTGGGAGCAGAATGGAGAAGAGCAGAGACATGCACGCACACACAAGCAATGTTACGTTGAGTCATTGGAGTGCCACTGTATTGGCAATATGTACAACGGAACAGATGACATCAAATGCATACAGTACTAGTACTACAGTAAAAATATGGCATGCAATGTGAAAGCGCATACAGTCCTATATACATAAATATATACAGTATGTACCTAAACCGAATACTTCAGAATCCAGCTAGAGTCGTGAAAAAGAAAGGAAAGTGAAATCAAGCACCGACCAGACATTACCTACTACCCACCGGGTTACCAACCAGAGTCTTTCACCAACCCCAGAAACATCTAAATTCCAACAAATTAGGGAGACCTCAAGAGACCAAAGGAGAGACTGAGGAAAGGAAGGAAGGATAGATGAAGCAGAGTGAGATCCACAGACATCTGCCTCCACCGAATCAACAACCAGACGAAGAAGCCGATTGTGTTTGAATTTCGATAGATGCTGGTGTGGTGGATCTGGCATGCATAAAAACCTCCACCAAAGAGGGGAGCTGTCGACCCCGGCCAGGACAGAGCAAGCACAACCCTCCAGGGCCCCCCAGGGCCCCCCAGGCCACGGCAGCGGCAAGGGACAACCCCCGGGTCCCGCAAGGGACACCGGCCGGAGAGCAAACCCAGGAGCCAGGAGCGCCCCCTACCCCAACACGGCCCGCGCCCCCAACCCAACCCCAGGCCCAGCAGGGAAAGGCCCCGGTCATCACGCCAGCGTTCTTAGTGAAAGCTAACCCTGTTACTGAGTTCGCCAGCTCGCCAACTGGCGAACTCTACCCCTATATATTTTTAGAATTGATTAATCTAATTTACTAATCAAATTCATTTTAATTTTGCATTTGAGTGTACAGTGTTTTTCGCGGGTGTTACCTTCCAAAACTACCCGCGATAATGGAAATCAGCGTTAATTAAAAAAAATATAATTCCGTTAATTATATTTTTCCTTTTCCTTTGTTTTTTCGTTTTTATATGATTTTTAGTTTATTAAGAATGCTTTTTCATTTATCATTTATGTTCTTTTTTCATTTACAGTGTTTTTTTTCCGATTAAAAGTTTTTTTATTTTTATTTACTTATTATACAGCACAGTATTTTTTTTCGTTTATTGTAAATGTTTTTTATCCATACTATATTTAATTCATTTGCAATATGTTTTAAGGCTAAATCCTCACCACACATGCACTTTTCTCTGATAGGCGTTAAAATTTTCTCACATACTGTATCTCCTATTTAAATACAATAGGCCTATACACTCCTAGTGTACAAAATAATAATAATAACAATAACATCGAATAAAACTAATATCCAAAACATTTATTTGAGAAACAAAAATATAAGGGCGATCGATCCATATCTTTCCAGTCCAGAATGTTTTCCTAAAATAAACCTAATAACAATAATAATAATAATAATAATAAAACACACAACACAACAATAAAACAGCTGTTAGAAATGGCAAAATCTTAATTTTAATGATGATGATAAGAGGCTAAGAAATCCATTTTGATCGGGAGGCTCGGAAGCACATTGCTGCTGGTGGCCGGCGCCTGGCTGTGTGTATCTTTTATATTCAAGGTTGCAAATGGCAAGGTCGGAACGCGACATGCAATACACCGTTGGAAAGGTCTCGTCGTGATGAATCTGTGGATGCCCATATGTATCCTCAGTAGGATGTAGGGTTGGGGAGATACGGCCGCCCAAAGACTTCCAGGACACCAAGGATTTTCAAAAAGTTACTCAGCCGGCGATGGTGCCCATCCCGGTTAAAAACCGGCGTTTATCAGCCCTCTATTTCCAAAACGCAATGTCATGGAGTGACGGAACAGGCACCGTTGGAAAGATCTCATCGGTCGGACGTAGGCTTCGGGAGATATGGCCGACCAAAGACCTCCAGGACACCGAGGATTTGCAAACAGCCACAACTGGTTCGGGGCGGACAATCTTAATTTTAATGATGAAGATATAAGGCAGGACACGTAAACCCATTTTGACCGCGGGACAGCATCGCCACAGTGCCCCCGAAACTCCACTCAAGCGCTTGTGGCTGGCGCAGACCCATGTGAACCGTGGGGAGGGTGGCAGACGGCGCGTGCATACACTGTAAAGAAAACAAACAGACCAAAACGCACGCTGTAAAAAAAAAAAGAAGCAAGCACGCTGTAAAAAAATCTGCAAAACAGCAAAAGATTAACCCGTGAGAAACGAGGGAACACTGTATTACAAAAGCATTGTTCCCCCTGGTTACTGTTTATTGACCAGTGACTGATGTTTATTGTGTACTTCGTATTCATAGAGTGATTTAAAAAAGGTAGATTAATGTACTATGTTACTGGTTCGGTCATTGTTTTCCAAAGTAAAAACAGATGTTTGCAAATGTCTTATTTTGATTAAACACAGATAAAACAGTCTTCTTTCATCAAGCAAAGTTGTTGTAGTTTGGGTTTGAGTTTGAGTTTGGTTAGTTTTGTTGTATTTGTCATCTGTGTTTTGTTTGGTTTGGTTTTGGTTAGGTCTTGTGTTCCTGATTGTGCTCGTCATCCCGGTCCCTCTCCTTTGTGTCTTCCTATCAACAGCCCCTGCCGCTTGTCTAATGTCCAGGTGTTTATTTGTCTCTTTAGTTTGCTCCTATTTAGTTCCCTCCTTCCCTGACATCTTTGTTGGATCATTCTTTTGCGTTTCTGTGTCTCTGTCATTCATCCTGTCCTTGCCCTGGTTAGACTAGTGTCTGTTACTGCTTTTTGGTCTTTTGTTAATTGAGTAGTTTTCCCCCGTTCCTTGTTTGCCTTTTGGTTTTTCTTTTGGAAATAAATCCCTTTTTCTTTGACATCCTGAAAATCTGCCTCGCCTCCTTACTTCCTGCATTTGGGTCCTCAAATCCCCGCACACGACAAAGACATCAGTGGACAATTACTGTTGATATGCTGAAATCAAAGGATTTGGACAATTTTAGATTTAAAAAAATGGCTCCATTGATTACTCGATTATTAAAATAGTTGTCGATTAATTTGATAGTTGATTACTTGTTGATTAATAGATTAATTTTGACAGCTCGAGAACACTGTATTTTCATTTTTTTGTGAGTAGTGCATGTTTTAGTGTAGCATTTGTTGTCACAATCTTCTGAGATATTCTTACTTTTTAAATTGGATATCCAAGCTAAAAAAAAATTTTTTTTATGAGTTTCAATACATTCCACTGTTTATTTCAGTAAAATTATTTTGATTGTTCTACAGATGGGCCGTGTCTTCAGTCATGACCCGTCAAAACCAGATCCCTACTGAGGATGGTAGCCAAGTCACACAGGCGCTCATTCCTCTTTGGGACATGTGCAACCACACAAATGGACTGGTAAGATCATAATTTCCTACTCAATAAATATGTAATAGATAGATAAGATAGACAGACAGACAAATAGATAGTAGGGCCGGGTGATACTTTATTATTGTTATTGTAACAAGTCAAGTCAAGTTTATTCATTAATTTATTAATCACAAAACAATCTCAAAGGTCTTAACACATCCATAATTGACAAATATTAACAACATACCTTGATTTTAATCTCACAGGGGTGTAAGGACAAACAACAACAACAAAAAACATCTGGGGAAAAATAAGACACCTTAGGAAGGGGCCGCAGATATGGGAATCTCCGTTCCAGAATGACCAGGCTAAAAAGGATGCCGAGTGGGCTAAAATTTACACAAAATATGGTGCTATACAATGTTAACTAGAATAGTGTGAGAGTCAATTTAATAAGGTGAGGCACTGCAGTAAGATGCCTTCGGAGTGGTAGGTCTTCCTCCAAACCCAAATTTGCACAAAATGTGGTTGTAGTGTTTTCAACGAAGATGTTGGTGACACCAAGATAAACCCCAAATGGACTGCAGTTGCAGCGTGTTTGTCTTCATAAGCATGTGGTGAAAACTTTAAATACAAAATAAAGTCAATCGCTACACACACACTGTAACGCCAATACAAGGAGAAAGAGAAGAAGTGGCAGTCAAACAGGCCAACGTAGTTCAGCCAAATGCAAGAGTATACAAATAAGTCTTAAGGCGAGGTTTAAAAATTTCTACTGAGGGAGCAGCTCTGATTTCCGTGGGTAGGGCATTCTGGAGCCCAAAATGTAAATGCACTTGAACCAGTGGACTTTTTGGCTCTCAACATCACTAAAAGACCAGTGAACAATAGATAGTTCCCGTGTGACGTCACCGCGTCGCATGTCCACCATGTTTTGGTTTTCCTAGCTTGTGAATTTCAGCAAACAAGTGTTCCTTTTCATAACCAATATGTTTTTTTCGTGTTGGGTACATGGTTGTACTCAGAAAGCTGACGGAACTTGTGTATTGGGATTCTATTCCATTCCAAAGATCCGAGCACGCGAAGGTGATTTCACTGAATCAGTGATCACGTCGCAGACTGTGGTTAGCCAGTATCAACAGAAAGATGAACCCACGAAATACTCCCAAGATCTGCTCAGATCACTTCATCTCAGGTTAATTAGTTTTCCTTTTAACGTTTCTTCTTTTACTAAGCATGTTTACATTGTGCACATTGTTTGTTCCTGTCCAGTCTAGCGCCTGCCTTGCATGCTAAATCCCTCAGTGGTAAACAGTACACCCCGCGCTCCCTTACAATAAATGGCTTCACACAACCACTTGGGACGAATGAAAAAAAGCATTTCTTTATCATACATATCCTCTGTAAAATAGCTCGCACACATGCAAAAACATTATGCCCGCATACTTTAATGAACACAACTGTATTTTCAATAAGTGCATAAGCTAAGCTAGCTACGACGTAGCTTTGCCGTCACTATCATCACATTGAAGTTCACGGTCATAACACAGCTGGTTGATTGCCTCCATTGATTTATATGCCTTTAGTTGTTCAAAGGCTTTATAAGGTAGGTCACGGTATCCAAACTGTCCATGGACGTAACCGGTGGCTGGCGATAATCTTCCTTCTTTAATGTATAGCATTGATGTCAAAGTCCGGTCCGCGAAGGCCTGAGTCCTGCATGTTTTAGAGGTTTCCCATGTTCAATACAGCTGATTCATATTTAAGATCATCAGCAAGCTCTGCAGGAGCCTGATAATTATCCTGATCATTGAATCAGGTGCGTTGGAGTAGAGAAACCTAGAAAACATGCAGGACTCTTGACACATGTGATGTATAGGGATCCCGGCGATCAGTCCAATTTTTGCATCGTACCACTTTTGCCTGCAAGCTTTCCCGGTACAACGTGGACTTTTTTGTGCTCATTGCCGTCAATTTAGCCGTTTTAATACTCGTCGTATCCGCGCTTCGCTTTGAGCCGCGATGGGGACGAACCAGACAATATGGTGGAAGGGAGCTGGACATGCCTACTCGCTGACTTCGTGGAAATTATCTATAGTTTCATGTTGGAACATACGGTACCATTAAATGGAAGGCGCTGAACCATGTAATATTTTGTGTGTATGTATGTTTGTAACTAAACCTTAAATTCAGGTCTCAAGTGGACTAGGAGCAATGCACAATTTGCTCGTCCTTGTATCCAGGGACTTATTTTCAGCCCTGGAGTTTCAGTGTTTTAATGAAGACATATATGTCATATGTATTAATGTATCGATCTAAAATAGATTAACATTCAAATTAAGTAACCGTCAATAGTTATGTTGTATATGATCAAAAATTAAAATAACTTACTAGATAACAACCAGTATATCTGAACAATTATGAAAACATAAATAAAGTCAAGAGTGCTAAAGAAATGTGACCACCTGTCATATTCTCTAAATATAAAGCCAAAATAAGGAGATAATAAGGCGAGGTACAAGGCAAATTGTTTCAACCTGATTTTGTTGTTCAATCTGAACCATTACATTTTCTATGAAATAACAGGTGTAGGTTTATCAATTCAATGCATTGTTCTTTTTTTATTTTTATTAATTGTGTAATCAAAACTTAATTAAAAATAGTTTTTGGTCAATTCATGTAGGTGCAAAAGTAAGTGAACCCTGAGCTGCAATGCTTAAAACAAGCAGTCAAGTAGGATCAGGTAGGACAAATTGGTAGCTAAACTAACCACGGAAATGGACTGGTGCAGTTAAGCAAACAAATGATGCATCACTGTCTGAAACAGAGATAATACCACGTCACTTTAGTCTTACCCAGGTGAACCCATACAGGTCAGTCATGCTGAGAGGAAGATAAATCTCAGGGGACCTCAGGAAGTGGGTAGTAACCGCACATCTGTCTGGGGAAAGCTATAAAGTCATCTAAAAAAAATTTAGCTTCATCATTCCACTGTGAAGCAGATCATCTGCAACTAGAGAACACTGAAAATTACTACAATCCTGCCTAGAAGTGGACGACCTTCTAAAATATCAGCAAGAACCACAAGAAAAATTATAATTCAGGTAAAAAGCCAACTCGAACATGACATCAAGGGATTTGCACACCTCTTTTGCTGCATCTGGGTCACATGTGCATGCTTCAACAATCAGAAGAAAAGTCAACAAGGCTTTCATGGAAGGCTTGCTAGGTAGAAGCCTCTGCTCACAAAAAATCAAAGCTGCCCATCTCAACTTTACTTGTGAGTACCTGGATAAACCTGAAGCTTTTTTGAAGTCCCTTCTGTGGACAGTTGAGTCAAAAATTTAATTAATTAAAACATGTCAGTTATCATGTTTGGTGAAAAGTCAACACTGCATACCAGCAAAATAACCTTTACCCTAGAGTGAAGCATGGGGGTGAGAATGTTAAATTCTGGGCTGGCTTTTCATCTTCAGGACCTGGACAACTCCACATAATCCAGGAAATCAATAATTCAGAGGAATATTGTGAAATCCTGGAACATAACCTGAAACCGTGAAGTTACAGCCTGGTAGACAATGGATCCTGCAACATGACAATAATCCAAAGCATTCCAGCAATACAACCAAGGAATGGCTGAAGAACAACAAGATTCATATTCTGGATGTGCCCAGTCAAAATCCTGACTTAAATTCTTTCAAAATACTGTGGCGGGACCTGAAGCAAGCAGTTTATGCTAGACGCCCCTTCCAACCTCTTTCAACTGGCTGCACTTTGCAAGGAAGAGTGGCAAAAATCCCCCCTAAGTAGATGTGAAAGACTGATAAATCACTAAAGAAAGTGTTTGGATGAAGTTCTCATTGCAAAAGGAGGTGCAATGTCTGATTAAGTGAGAGGTTCACATACTTTTGCACCCATGAGTTTTTCTTAAATCAACCACTTTTGTTCAAGAATGAATGACAATATTTTAGTTAGTTTGTATTTAGTTTTGAGTTTTGTTTGTTAGTTTTAATTAGTTTTCAGGGTGGTTCTGTTAGTTTTTATTAGTTTGTGTTATTTAATAAATGCTTAGTTTTAGTTATTTAATAAATGCTTAGTTTTAGTTTCAGTATTAGTTTTAGTTAAAAAAATGTGTATAACCTGTGCGCAAAAAAAAAACATGGGAGCGACGTCATCTAAAGGTGCTTTTCTGTTTGCTGCTGCTAGATAACCTCATTTCTGTGTGACACTTGTCTTTATTCTGGTTAATATAAAAATAAATCTACTTAAAATCACATTAGAATCATCCCCACAGGCTCATGCATTAATTTAATTACCAAAGACTAAAACGAAGAAAAATGTTGCCATAATTGTAGTTGGTTTTAGTTTTGTAAACCTAAAATGTAGTTTCAGTTAGTTTTTGTTTTTTTAAAACGACAGTTACGTATGTATCTACGGTTCTATGAGTCCCGAACGACCGCCACCTGGCGGTGCAGAAACAGCACGGGAATCCCCCCACGTGCATGCGTCACTCGAGAAAGCATTCATAAAAGGACATTTCCAGGGTTCCGGCTAACGTGATCCTCATTTATAAAAGCAGATCGTAACCGGAACCCAGACTCACAGATTCTTCTCGCGCAAATCAACACAATTTCTCTGAGTGACAAGCAATGCTGGTGGTCGTTTGGGACTCATAGAACCATAGTTACCTACGTAACTGTCTATCTATTTCGTCCCTCCCGATCGCCAGGTGGCGGTGCTGAAACAGTACGGAATGCCGAATACCAGCGATGTCACGAAGACCCAGGAAATTGTACCTCACAGGGGCGTCCGCAGGACCGTGAACCACATCCAGTGGATGAGGAGAGGTGACATTCAAACTGTAGAATCTGGAGAACGTGCAAGGCGACGACCAGGAAGCAGCCGCACAAGGACACTCCTTTCAGAACTGCCCATGACGTAGACACACTCGTGGTGGAGTGACTACGCACCCCAGGAGGAGGGGGACGACCAGAGACCCGGTACGACTGCCGAATTACGTCCCCGGTCCAATGGGAGAGGCGTTGCTTGGAAACAGCAGCTCCTTTATTCAAGCCGTCGTAAGACACAAAAAACTCGGTGGATGTACGGAAACATGCTGTAGCATCCAAATAAGAGTGGAGCGCCCTTACAGGACAACAAAGACTTGGAGCGTCATCCCCATCCGTCAACGGCGTAGCAAATCGAGCGAGACGAATAGAGTGGTTGGCTTGAGAGCAAGACAAAACTTTGGGAACAAAAGCAGCATTTGGCCACAATGTGACCCCTGCCCCGTCGGGGTGCCAACGAAGGCATTCGGGGCTTTCAGATAGGGCGTGGAGCTCCCCTACCTGCTTAGCAGATGCAATCGCAAATAGAAACGCCGTCTTGCGAGACAGCCAGCTCCCTTCGGTCAACGGCTCGAAAGGGGACCTAAACAGTGCGTCGAGCACCAGTCGAAGGTCCCAGGCGGGGACTCAAGGCGGGTTCCTAGAACGAAGGCGAAAGGCACCCCTGAGGAAGGAGGCCACCAGGCTATGGCAACCCACAGACATCCACTGCAATATGGCGTGCCGATATGGCCGCCACGTAGATCTTGATTGTAGAAGGGGAACGGCCCTTATCGAAAACAAATTGGACGAATTCTAGAACAGTGGGAATAGGGCATGTCACGGGATCCCTCCCGCAACTTGCACACCACTCCCCAAACAGCTTCCACCTTTTAGCATACAGCGAACGATTGGACGCAGCCCTGGCATTAATGATCAGCGGCTAGATACACAGATCGAGCCGGCGGGTATCAGGATGCCAAATGTGACCCCGTTGTTGGGACAGTCGATCTAACCGACTGGGCAAGATCCACGGTTCGGAGTAGAGACTGCGGAGGAGAGGGAACCAAGTCTGGGCTGGCCAAAGAGGGGCCACCAGCAACAACGTCTGACCCTCCAGAAAGACCCTCTAAAGGGTGAGATGAATGAGGGGGAGAGAAGGGAAAGCATACAGCAGACCTCTGGCAAAAAGATCTACCGTCGCCTTTCTGAAGCGACTCCAAATGGTGCTCACCACATCTGGGTGGAGACGCCAATCCCCCTGAGGTGAACGATGGCCGGAGAGGGAATCCGCTGACTGGTGGACAATGCCGAGGAGAAACATGGCCCGTAGGCTGGCAAGACGGGGGGTGGCCCATCTAAAAAGCCTCCGTGAGGCCTGTTGCAACTGGGACTCTCGTCCCGCCCTGATTATTGATGTGATACACAGTGGAGTTGTTGTCCGATCGTACCAGGACATGGCGCCCTGCCACGAAGGGCAGAAAATGAAAGAGGGCCAGATGCACAGCCCGCAGCTCCAGCAGCGACCTGTCCCCTGTAGACCACCGGCCTTGAGCAGTCCCAGTGTTTGCCAAACTGCACCCCATCCGCTGGCATCGGTGGTGACAACTTTGTGACGAGTGGGCCCCACCCCTAATGGGACACCCGCTGATAGAACAGACCGGCGCCCCCCAGGTGCGAGCGCACCCATGAACCGACTGGACACTCGGAGACGCTTCAGACGGTCCAGCAGCGGGTTGAGCCGGAAGCGGAGCAGCCCCCGTTGCAGTGACAGCAGGCCCAGAGGCACAAGCAACTTGCCCAGCAGACGCAGAAAAAGGACATAAGATAGCATCCCATTGGCACGAAAGAGAGAGATGAGGCGTAACACATCGACTACCCTCTGTGGGGACGGTCGAGCAGTGATGGAGGTGGTGTCCAACGACATTCCGATGAACAGAGTGTGCTGAGAAGGAACGAGACCTTGAGACCAAGTCGTGAAACATGCTGTAGAAGCGTAGACGTGTCTCAGATTGCCTGATCCCTGGACGGTGCGCATATTAGCCAGTCGTCCAAGTAAGGGAGCACCTTCATGCCCCTTGACTGCAGGGGTGCCACTCTGTGAGCACTCTGGGAGAGAGTGACAGCCTGAATGGGAGTACTCTGAATTGCTAGTGGCGACCCCTGTAGGCGAAGCGGAAAAACTTCCTGTGCTGAGGAGTAATGGGGACGTGGAAATAAACGTCCTTCAGATCGATTGACGTTAACCATTACCCTAGGGCGATCGTCTCCAACACGGCCAACTAGCGCTAGTGCCTTTTCCGGGTCGCTGATGACAGTCACTCTGACCTGGTTGGATAGAGAAGGCCGGCGCCGGAACTGAATCCTGTACCCATGAGACAAGGTTGAAAGCACCCATGGGTCCGGAGCAAGGGCAGCCCAGTAGGTGAGCTGGCAACAGGAAAAGTAACCAACTGCCGGCCCCTCTGGCTCAATCCCTGGCCCTCCCGGATTTAGAGGTCCGGGGGGGACAAAGCGCGTGGTGTGTGACGCTGGGGCCCTCGAACCTTTACGTGTCGTCTGTGACATGTCCTCGTGAGGGACGACGAGGTCCTTTTCCCCCCGTAGGCCGAAAAGACTGCACAGTACGTGACAGAGGGGCGGCCGGGAGAGCCTGAGAAGGCTAGCAAACTTTTGCCTTGCATCATAAGCACGCACTGTGTGTTCCAGCGCTTCTGTTGCTGCTGAACCGAAAACTTGACCTGGAACCACAGGGAGGTGACGCAGTTCCTTCCAGGAGGGCTCTTGCAAGGGAGAGTGAGCCAACCAGCTCTGACAGCACGTCTGGATGAGAAAAGACATACTACGGCCATGCTCCCTCGAAAGGACGGATAAGTCCCTCAGCGCCATTTTACGGAACGATCTAGCCTCATCTACGTTGTTGTCTCTCAAAGCTGCGGAGGAAGCAAGTAGGAGATGAGCCTGGGCGTTGGCCAGCCGTGCTTCCATCGCCGCCGCGTTTGTACAAAAAAAAAAAAAACGAGATTCTGGGATCCAAAAAGACTTATTTGAGTAGTCCATCGGACAGAGGCCACACTTAGTAGGAGGCTGAGAAAAGGCAGACGTGTCCAACTTCAAACCTTGCAAAGCGCTAAGCAAAACCGTGCACACCAATTCCGCTCCAGCTGAAAAACGTTCAGAAGGAGGAGAAGATGGGGCAATCCATTCCCGAATATGCCTCAGAATCCTGGATGGAGACGGCATCCTCGGCGACGTCATCTGTTTCGGAGGGCAATTGAAGTTTGGCATCCGGCATGTCCACCTCCTCATAGGGCAACGCTACTGCAGAGGCCTGAGAATCAGAAGGGTTTTGCTTACCCAACCGCCAGTCAAGACAGCAGTCAGTGTGTCCCTCTTCGGGCAAGAACGAGCTACCAGAGTGCTTACAGCGAGCGTCGTCGTCCATAGCAGCCGCTAATCAACCCGCAATGAGTGTGCACAAGTCACCAGGCTGCTATCTTCGTGTGGGAGAGGAGGCGAAAACCGGCCTCTTCACCAACGGAACAAACAAACCCACAAGTGCGCACAGCAACACCATCAAACAACATCAAGGCGGCTGGCGACCCACGGACGGAGGCGCGTAAGTTGCGAGGCAAAACAACCTAGGAAAGGATACGAAAGA
>NC_141252.1:22327510-22472545 GCF_054856555.1 Leptonotus elevatus
TGTGGACTGACCAAAAGTATAGATTTTTGAAAAAATATTAAATTTTCCAAATTGGTACTTAGGATGCATGTTAGTGAGATATATAACACCAAAGCAACTTTGAAGATCCCATAAAGGCTACAATTTGTCTCCAGAGGTGTCATCTGCTTAGGGTTGATTGTTTTTTTGTTGCTGCTGTTTTTTGTTTTTTTTAAGTGACAGTGTCATATTTAGTGCCATCTAGTGGTGAACTAATACGTAATTCATTCGATTTAAATACCCACTATTGATTTCAATCATATGCAAAAAAAATATATATCACACCAACGTACATTTTTTATATAATCGTAGGTCAGTAATTATATTACATGGCTGGACCATCATCTTACAAGAGGCTGACATGTTTCACTGCTATCATCCTGCTCGGGATGCTTGCATCTAGTGTTGGACCCAATGGTTCAACCTCTGCTTACCATCCACAGTTGTGGCCTGCAGGTGGTTGTCACTGAGTCCCTTGATTCGGGCTCCCGTCGCTTTTCACCTTCTGCTTTGCTCTTGCAAGCTTTTACTAGCTTTTTAAAAAAAAATGTATACTAGCTTCTCCCGCTAGTCTCTCGTTAGCCACTCCAGCCTATATGGCTCTGACTAACTCCTGCTAGCGCCTGGGGTGGGCAAACTTGGTCCTCAAGGGCCGGAGTCCTGCAGATTTTGGAGGTTTCTCTCCTCCAACACAAGCTGATTCCAATCAACAGGATCGTTATCAGGCTTATGCAGAGCTTGCTGATGAGCCGATCATATATCAGCTGTGTTGGAGAATGAAAACATTCTAAACCTACAGGACTCCGGCCCTCGAAGACCGTGTGCGCCCACCCCTGCCCCAGCTAAATCCAGCTCATTCATTCTTTCGGCATCTCACTCGCCAGGCTTCACACCGGCTGCCAAATCGCCGCCGCTCGCTGAGATGCTCGTTCGCTCACGCAAATATCATTACGCAATAAGAATTGATGGTAGGCTTGCAAAGTGCGGTCTCTCTGTGTGTGCTTTAAAATGCATGCTCTTAGTGGTCAACTATAACACACTGTCACTGTGAATGAGGAAACACTCGCATACCTTCTTTGCTCATTGAGATACAGGCTAAAGGTACCACTGTACTTCAATAAATGGCAATTGGGAGCAAAAGTAATGCCATTACATACTGTTCAGTTACATTTACTATTAAATGTGTTCTTTTAAGATGAATTGTGATTGTGTTCTAATTATGTCTGTGTAGATCTACATTTTTTATGGCTCAAGATCCAATGCTGACTTCTTCGTCCATAATGGCTTCTTCTTCCATGATAACATCCATGATTGGGTGAAGATCAAGCTGGGCATCAGCAAAAGTGAGAGACTGTACGCCATGAAAGCAGAGGTGCTGGCACGTGCTGGTCTCCCAGTGTACGTATAACCTGTTCTTTTTGTCTCGTTTTATTTTTATCCTAGGGTTGAGTGGCAGCAAATAATAGTTGTCTACCCCCCACATCCTGCCCGTTAGTTGGAGTGCAGAACATAAATACATTTTAATTGGAGGATAATCACATTTTTGTGTCGATTTTAATTGAAATGTAGTTATTCACTGTTGATTTTTGCACTGGTCAAAATGATAGTAATTGCAAGGTTAAGTCACCTATACACTAGTGTTGCTCTGAGACCAGTATCGGGAGGCGCTCCAATACTGCATTAAAATGCTGGCATCAGTATTGGTGGGTACTAACCAGTGTTGGGAATAACGGCGTTTAAACTAACGGCGTTAGGTAACAAAATCCATAGAGAGAAATTTCTCTAAAATGTCCTGAACTTTCTAGAGAGGAAAAAAATCTGTTCTGTTGAGCACAACTTAAATTTAAGTTAAAAAAAAGAAAAAAAAAGAAAAGTTGATTACAGTAATTTCTGGACTACAAGCTGCTACTTTTTTTCACTTGCATTCGACCCTGCAGCTAATACAAAGGTGCGGCTTATCCATCAGATCACAATGGGGCGCACTATAAAGGAAGCGCAAGTGCGTCAGGCAGAGCCCAAATACAGTAGGAGAGACAGAACGAGAGTGAGACAATTTGCGCCCTCATTATGGAAAAGAAAGTAGCAGGAACCCGCTGCTGTAACATTAAAACCTCTACGGCTTACAGTCGGGTGCGGCTTATATGTGTAACAAACTCGAGTATTCCCCAAATTTAGCTAGCGTGGCTATAAATATAAAGTCAGGTGCGCCTTGTAGTCCAGAAATTACTGTATCTAGAAATGAAAGTTGGTCAATCATTATTATGTGGAAATATATTTTTAATATCTTCTGTATTCATAATTGTTCTTTCACCAAGCAAAAATATTAAATTTGTATGCAAATACCTGATTAATCAATGGAATTTTCTGTAGGATATTTGTATACTAAAATATTCGATAGCTGTAGCACTAGAGGGGGACTGTAACCCCCAGTGCTATACTGTACAATACATAATATAAATGGATAATGAAAGAGATGACCTGACACTTGGGGATGACTGGCCATTGGGAATTTCATGGGTTTCCCAAATGCCCAGTCCATCCACGGCGATGAATCGAATAGCAATGGCTTGATGTCGGTCGAACAACAAATTGGCCCGTTGGACACTGCACCAGCACTCCCAGGAATAAAGTTCAGGCTCACGATTTTTTCTTTTTTTACTTTAAGCCCTGAATAAAAGCGCTTTGTGGCGCGCTTCTGGCGGTCATATGGACCTAATAGTACCGATAGTTGGTAAACAAATTGTGGACTCGGCGACAAACTCATCTCTTTGCAGGAGTGAGCAGGGGATATTGTCCCTCAGATAAGTCCAGAGATACAAAGTATATTCCATCTCACACTATACAGTCCTCATGTAGATTTTACATACAGGCCTCATCGACATTTGCTGCCAAATTGTAGCAGTTGCATTTTTTCTTCTCTTTTTAGGGGACCGCTTCACCGAGTTGTGCTGCCATTTTGTCTCGCACCGTCTTATGAGCGGTCATGTGACTGTCACGTAACTAACAGCTTACTCATAGGTTATTTTACGCCGCAGATTTTTTTTGTTGTTGTTGTTATTTAAATGACGGTATTGAAAGTGACACCGTTGCCATTTTTGGACACTGGGATACCGTTTTACCGCCCAACCCTAGCTACTGTACATAAAGTATTATTTATATTTACGTAAAAAATATTTAAATATTATGTATTAGAACTTCCAGTATGGCAGTGTACTAAGAGGGTGGGTGTCCCGTTCTGCCGCAAATTCATGCCAAAATGTTTACTAATAAACTGAACCAATCAACACTTGGGTTGAGCCAGGCGGTCACTGAAAATGGCATCTGCATTGGCTAAGCTGGATAAAGGACACAGCAAAACGTCTCAATCGAAAATTTAATTTACACACAGATGAGTTTGTGTGGAGAAGCTACATCAAATGCTAGCACAATGACAGAGGTTGAAGCTAGCGGGAGCAACGAACAAAATGCTAATCCACTGCCCATTCTCAAAGCCATTCGGGACCTAAGAACAAATTTTTGCAGCAAATTTGGTGGAGTTTTGACAGTGATCGAAGGAGTAAGGAACGAAATGGG
This sequence comes from Leptonotus elevatus, assembly GCF_054856555.1. Lineage (NCBI taxonomy): Eukaryota > Metazoa > Chordata > Actinopteri > Syngnathiformes > Syngnathidae > Leptonotus > Leptonotus elevatus. Next base: position 22,331,102 of record NC_141252.1, read on the forward strand.
TGAATGCTTCAAGCGAGTTAAGGCCGCGGAGATTCACAAGGCCGAAGCAGAGGGCACGGTGAATAGCCTTGTCGCTAAGGTCCGCGGCCTCAGAAAGAAGAACAAGGACATGGAGGAAAAGATCGAGGACCTCGAAGCATGATCTAGAAGAACAAACCTAAGGCTGGTAAATCTCCCGGAGGGTGCAGGAAGGCGCTGATGCCTGCGCTTCCCTCTAGACATGGATTCCGGAGGTACTCGGCATGACTTCGCTAAATACGATTGAACAAGCTCATCGAGTCGGGCTGAGAAGGGACTCAACTGGGCCACCGAGCTTTAATCTAGAAGCTCTTGAACTACCGTGACAAAATACAAATTCTGAAAGAGCAGCGGTGCAAAAAGGAAATACCTTACAAGGACAGAACAGTGCGGTTCTATCCAGACCTGGCGGCCGGGATTCACAAGAAGCTGAAAACTGAAACAAATGAAAATAACAACATTAGTACAGCACTGAAAATGACAAATACATTTGCATATACCAATCACAAATGTAAAGAAATAATCTAACACAAACAAGGTACGCTATCAGTTAGCTTAGTTAGCAAACTCAAGTCAGCGGATGCTAACGTTTGTAGACATTTTTAACTAACATCTTAATTCCCCAAAACATTCAACTTAACTTATTGGCTCTGTATAGCTAACAGAAAAACACAGCTCGCCTGGTTGTGTGTCTCCATTCATTTGAATGAGAACTCGAGCTGCAGTTAAATAAATGAGGCTGAGCTCTCCATTCAGAAATAGCTTCGTGAGCCGGTCATGAAATCAAGATCGCAATATTTCATCCATTGTGGTCCATATGGGATTGTAGATATAGTTCAATGTTGGTGCGACTTGCCACCTGTGAAATGTTATGGCAGACTAGAGTCACACACACTGCAGGTGTGCAAGCTTGGACAGTTCAAATGGTCCCGCAACCCATCCCGCCTTTTGTAATGGAAATGCAATGGAGGCCGTGTCGTTCTGTGCGGTGCGGTGTGGTGTGATAGCGTGCCGTCCGACTAACCTGTTTCCTGGCCAAACATCTGCTTTCTGCTTTGGGGACATTTACTCTTATTTAGTACAAAGCCCTGTGCAAAGCTGGGTAATTATTCTTCATTAAAGTGGTCTTTGTGGTTCCAAAGGAAAGGAGGCGCAGGAGGTCTATTGCATTACAGTTAAGTTTGTGGAAGTCCTTCACTCCGCCCCCAATCCATAACACAATTCTGATACTCGTTGCCTTTTGATCCTCCGTTTGTAACGCTGGACGTCTTTTCCACGCCTCGTAATCTGTACGTGAGAACTTCGAACTAACTTCTAACTGAAGAAGTGCTTCTTATACGCCGCCACGGAATCTGTGATTACTAACTTAGGAGCAAAAGCGCCACGTGTTTATGTGCAGTATTAGCCAGCCGAAGCTCGTTGCTTTGCTGCGACATAAGTGGTAGAACCGATCTCTCCTTGACTAACCCTAATCTGTACCTCCGCTTGTCGGTAACGTAAGCATCCCAGTGAAGCTTTTGGGGGCTTTCTCCGCCGTTCAATTTTCAGAAAAACTTACAAATCTGTGTTTTAATGATGCTAAAACTGCACATTTAGACCCGCAAACTCTTTCACACAGCTGTCACTATTTCAATGAGCCGAAAGGAGTACCCAGCATGCTTTGAGGTGGGCTTAAAAAAAAACAAAAACTTATTTAACACTATATTTTCACGACCATAAGGTGCACCGTATTATAAGGCGCAGTCACAGTTACTGGTGCTATTTCTGTGTTTAACACACACATAAGGCGCACCGCACTATTGGGCGCACGCACAGTTAAACATACACTAGCTCAAAACATATGATAGCATGCTATTATGCTAAAACATATGCTAGTACTAGCGCATGTTATTAAAAAGGCAGCGAACGGAACAAAACTGAGTTCGGTTGAAGCAACAATGTAAACAGTGAGTTCAGTTGTACTTGAAGTATATAACAATGTACTCACGTTGCTTTTGATTAATCATTATCCACAAATCAGTCATAGTCCTTATGATCTTCTGTATCAGAAACAAACAACTGGGCAATTTCTCCATCAAACACGCTTGGCTCTGTCTCATTGTGAGTCAGTGTCATTGTCGTGTCCTCGGAAACTATGCTTTTGCCGTTCGCCCAAGCACTCACGATTTATTGACAAATTGTGGCATAACTTGCTGCCTCCCAGTCTTGGTAAAGCTGTGTTCGCCAGCTTCCCAGAATGATAGCAAGCTCTGCGTTCATTTGCCAGACTTTATTTTTCACAGCGGCTGAGAGATGTACGCATTTGAGTCACGGAGATAAGGAAGTAAAGGTGATGCGTGGGAAAAAAACTATCTGGTGTCTTTAGTATGTGGTGTGATGTGTTTAGCTACACTGTGTAGACTTGCACTACTTCAAAGTGACTTTTGCGATGTCTGTTGCTGTAAGTGCACGTTGTTCAATAAAGCATTTTGTATGTTCCATAAAGGGAGTTTGTTACTGTTCAAAAAGTTACTCTTATTTTGGGTTAGGGTTAAATACTCTACTATATTATAATCATGAGTAAAACATTTCAAATTCAAGGTTATGTCCAGTGGGTTAGAAATTAAATTGACATCTTAGAACTGCAGGCGGTTGCAAAAACTTAAACAACTAACACAAGCAATGAGAAGATTTACAGTCTAAAATAAGTAAGCTTCCCATGCCAAAAGTAGAAGGGTAATACATAAATTTCTGAAGGAACTAAATTTAAGTGACGTTTGGAGGGATGGGAACCCTGATACGGCGCTTTATTCTTGTGTTTCTGGAACTCATCGCACATATTAACGGATTGATTGCTTCCTAATCTCAGCGATTTTGGTATGCAAAATCAGGGCCTACAATTATGACAGTATTTTAATTTGCATCATGCAACAAATAATCTGATTTACGTTCACCCAGGTCAATTAGACAGTCCACCCAGATGGAAGTTTCAACAAAATGGCTTCAGGATCTGGATTTAATCAGTTTTCTTGGAAAACAGATAGACAATTATTTCACAATTAACACTAATGAGACATCAGCAAGTGTTAGATGGGAGGCCTTTAAAGCCTTTTTCAGAGGCCAGGTAATTAATTACACTCGCTCTAAATTAAAAAATGCTAAACGAAACATCAAACTGTTGGAGGAAAAAAGTAAAACATTGCAGGATATTTATTTGAACAATCCTTGCCCTAAAGGCCTAGATACACCAATCCGACGTCGGCCAAATGTGACCAACGTCTACCCCCTGTGGCGTCGACCCAGACAGCGGCACGTCGCGTAGAAAAATGTCATGAAACATGATACCGCACCGACCCTGACTATTACGTACGTTTAGCGCTAGGGATAGGAATAAAAAAAACGGCTCTTGTTGAGAACCGGCTCCCAGTGTTTCAATTCCTTGGCATCGTTTGCCATTTTTGCTAACGGTTCCCTTATCGCGTGCGACATTTCCGTGCGCGACGAGCAACAAACATGGTGCCACGCTCGAAAGTTTGTTGAAATCTTCCAAGAAAAGCTAACAAGGCAACTTGCAATATTTGCAAATTGGATATTTTGTCTAAGGGAGGAAATTCTACCACGATGCAAGAGCATTTGCACACACAGCATGCGATGACCGTCTGTTGTGTTCGTGAGCACTCCGGAGTCCGGAGGGATCAACACAGCAGCCGCCAGCTATGCAAGCGTTCAGATACTGGTAGTAACTATATTATCGCCAGTTTGCCTTTATGTGAAATGTGCCATTAGTTACTAACTGCTAATATTAAAGCCCGTGTCTAACTAAACGGTGTCTGCTTACAAGGGTAAATGCCGCGGCCCCTGAGTGTTGTTGTTTTTTTTCATCAGGGTTCATTCAAGGTAAAACGTTCAAAGACGTACAGAATGAACTATGACTTCAAAACATTCTGATTATGCTCATAGGCAACTCACGGGAGTCACATACCAATCTACTGGCTGCATCTGTTTTGACTGAGGAAGGGAGGAGTTTTTAAGTGCTCAATTTATGTAAGTGTTAAAATGTTACTGGAGTTGGACATTATTGTCACAAAATAATCTAGATTGTATTGTGTAAATTTCTACAGAAGATAATTAAAAAAAATAATTGTTATGTTTATTTTCAAATCCTTTTTCTTTCTTTTTTTCCTGTTTTTTCTTTTTTTCTTTTTTTTTCTGGGGACCCCATTGAGGAGTCCTCGAATGTGGACCTCTTAAAACTTCACAGTTGGATTTGTAAGGCCATGTTACTTTTAAATATGTCTCTTGTTTACAGATACAATTAAGACATAAAAAAGTGAATGGCAATCTGTTTATTCACCCAAAAAAAAAAAATTAATCGATAAAGAATCGAGCTAAGCAGAATCAAAAACAGAATCGGAAATATTTTCAATTCCAATCCCTACTCAGCGCATGCGTGAGAAGTAATTCCCCTCCATAGCATCGGCGGCGGTAGTCATTATTCCTAAAGGCAACTGGAAACCAAGCGTGTTTTGAGGGTGTTGTTAACCAAGTCGTTGGCCAGGTAACGTGTAAAAGTAATTAGATTTACTAATTACAAACAGTTGCTATACTTCTCAAGTATAAAAGTAAATCCTACCTGCTATATCGAGTCGCGTCCACGTCATGCCATAGTTTGGCTTTAATACCTTTGTCGGCATTCCCTTTAATGGTAATATTATACAATGTTGGTCTCTCTTAACCAAAGAGACAAAGTCATCTTCCCGATCTTCAGTCCAGATAGACATTGTACGTTCAACTGCGGAGGGTAGAGCAGGGTGACGATGCACAAAATGAGCGAGAAAAAATGGTCCAGGTTAGTTTTACTCACAGCACAATATTGCTTTTATTGTCCATAGAGGGCATAAAAAAAAAAAGATAAATAAATAAAAGTACTTATGTATGGTTTGTTCTGATGTCACTGAACATTTTGAGTGGTGGAAAGTTAAAACAAATATTCATAAATGACTTAGTTATCACACTTACTGAGACTATCCCAATTTTTTCTTTATTTTCTTTTTTTGAGAGAGAGCTCAGTATTGTTAATTCGGTAATCTTACCGATTCATCATCATTGCTCTCTCTCTTTTTTTTCCTTTTTTGGTATGTGCGTGAGTATGTGCATGTGCGGGTGTGTGTGTGCATATGTGCGTGCATGTGAGTGTGTACTCATTAAATCACCTAAACCTATTAAAAATCCCATATCGTTCACCTAAACCAAATACTTCAGAATCCAGCTAGAGTCGTGAGGTTGATCAACGAAAAGAAAGGAAAGTGAAATCCAGAACCGATCAGACATCACCTACTACCCACCGGGTTACCAACCAGAATCTTTCACCAACCCCAGAAACATCTAAATTCCAACAAATTAGGGAGACCTTAAGAGACCGAAGGAAAGACTGAGGAAAGGAAGGAAGGATAGATGAAGCAGAGTGAGATCCACAGACAACAGCCTCCACCGATTCAACGACCAGAGGAAGAAGCAGATTGTGTTTGAATTTCGGTAGATGTTTGTGTGGTGGATCTGACATGCATCAAAACCTCCACCAAAAATGGGAACCGTCGACCCCGGCCAAGACAGAGCAAGCACAACCCCCCAGGGCCCCCAGGCCACGACAGCGTCAAGGCACAACCCCCGGGCCCCCAGGCCACGACAGCGTCAAGGCACAACCCCCGGGCCCCGCAGGGGCCACCGGCCAGAGAGCAAACCCAGTATACAAATTTTGAACAAAATACCTTATGTGTCATAATTTTTAGGGGCGACCTAAGAGCTAGGTGGCGCTATATTTATAACTGACTATTGTCATAGAGATACCTTCAGGTCGTAACTATAAACATACAAGTGAAGTTTGAGATTTTTTGGAGCATGTACCGGGGAGTTATTACGTATTTTGTGTTTCATAGCGAAGGAAATATAAAACAAAAAATATGCCGTCGTCATATAGTATTTCGAAAACTTGAGATTTTTTCTCCTGTTGATGGCCCAGGTCTTGACATGGTCCAGGCCAAGTTTGAAGTCAATCGGATCAAACGTGTAGGAGAAATGAGCAAGAGTATGCCCCCTGTAAATGTTCAAAAATTGGCAAAAATGGTACATTAAAAAATTCGTAGCTCACTTCCTGTTCATTTAAGCATATGGGTCCAAGATACTTTTTTGTAGGTCTTGGGCTCCCTCAAATACCAAAATGTTTGCGTAGATCTTGCTTAAACGTACAACCGGGGCTACTTCATTAAAATTTTCTAGGGGGCGCTAGTGAATATTTTTTGTAAAAATTGCACATTACATTATAAAATATTGCTCATTTTGCCAGGCCAGATGTGTGTGCCAAGTTTCATGAGTTTCTGTGCATGTTTAGGCCCTCAAAATTGGCAAACAATACCTTGCCACGCCCTAATAATAATGATATGAACGAAAAACAATAGGGACCTCGCAGCGGTAGCTGGTCAAGCCCTAAATAATAATAATAATAATACGAACGAAAAAACAATAGGGACCTCACAGCGGTAGCTGCTCCGGCCCTAATAAGAGGTATACATTTTGGAAAGGCGGTAGACCCTGATTCTCTGCCTAACAAAATCTAAAAAATATTTGAATCGAAATTCAGAGCACCATTTCTCAAAATGTTTACAGAATCTCTCCAAAAGGGGATACTTCTCCCTTTCCCCCAGATGTGCCCTGATGACTCTACTCCCAGAGGACCTCAGGATCTGTGCGGGCTGGTATGGTAAAAGCAGGTCAGATAAATAAGATGGCCCGGGATCATTAAGACATTTACAAACTAATAAAAGCACCTTAAAATCAAATCCTGAAGCACACAGGAAATGCAGAAATTTAAAAACTGGTGTAATGTGCTCCCACCATCTGGTCCCCGTCAGAACATGTGCGGCTGAATTCTGAAGTAGCCTTGGCTTGAAATATTCTCTTTGGGAAGACCAGAGAGCAGGGCATTACAGTAATGTAAGCGACAGGAAATAAAAAACAGTCATCAGCACCTCCGTGTTGGCCTGCGAGAGAAACGGGCGGACTCTGGCAATATTCTTAAAATGGTAAAAAACTATCTTGGCTACATTTTTAATATGAGGAATAAAACTAAGCTCATAGTCAAAAATTAGCTGAAGGAAATTGTCTGCCATCCATGACTTAATTTTTAGAATACAATTTAAAAGTGTATCAATAGGCCCCATGTCATCAGGAGACATGGCAATGTACGCGGGTCATTCAATAAATATAAATAAGGTGAATTTTTCGGTATAAGGACTTCTAATACAGGTAGAAGATTACTTTTTTCTATATACTCTATATACTTATTTTTCACATGGATTTAATTTATTTATTATTTATTTATTTTTGCAGATTAAAGAAAAACTTTAAAAGATTGCCGACCAAGAAGCATGCTCTAGGATTGAACAGCGGTTATCAAGTTTTTGGTTGCTGAAGGGTGCAAACAAGTTGACATTCATAGGAGAATGTCAACTGTGTATGGCGCCACGTTTCAGCCGAAAAAAAATTCTACAAGTCAGCTAAATTGTTTAAAGATGTTTGAAAGTGACAATGAAGTCAAAAGTGTTGTGAACGACTGGCTGAGACATCAGTCCAAAGATTTTTACGCTGAGGAAAGACGGAAGCTTGTGCACAGATGGGAAAAGTGTGTCAGTGCTATGTTGGAAAATAAACAAAAAGTAAGCTTCTATGTGTATTAGAAGTCCTTATACCAAAAAATCCACTTTATTTATTGAATGACCCTTGTACAGCTGTGTATAGTCAGCGTAACTGTGGAAGTTGATGCTGTGTCTCCTGATGACATGCCCAAGGGGAAGCATGTAAAGATAGTAGTAAGTAATAGGCCTAAATTTGAACCTTGGGGAACCTCACATTTAATTCCATTTGTTCCAGAGGAACATGTATCCATACTTACAAAAAAATATCAGTCTGTGAGATAGGAATAAAACCAGTTAAAAACAGTACCAGAGATGCCCACCAGGTTTCTAAGTATGTTTAATAACTACCGTATCAACGGCAGCACTTAAATCCAGTTGCACCAAGACTTAAGTTTTTTTCAGTTCTCCATTACACCTGATCCAACCATCCATTTTCTTAACCGCTTGTCCTCACAAGGGTCGCGGGGGGCGCTGGAGCCTATCCCAGCTGGCTGCGGGCAGTAGGCGGGGTACACCCTGAACTGGTTGCCAGCCAATCGCAAGGCACACAGAGACGAACAACCATCCACACTCACAATCACACCTATGGACAACTTGGAGAGTTCAATTAACCTGACATGCATGTCTTTGGAATGTGGGAGGAAACCGGAGTACCCGGAGAAAACCCATGCAAGCACGGGAAGAACATGCAAACTCCACCCGGGAAGGCCAAAGCCCGGACTCGATCTCATGTCCTCTGCACTGGAAGGCGGACGTGCTAACCAGTCATTCACCGTGACGCTCATTACATCTGATGTCATTTAAAATCTTTAAAAGTGCTGTCTCGATCCTTATGGTTCATCCTAAAACCAGACTGACATTTCTCTAAAATATTATTTGTATCTAAGAAATAATTTAATTGGATGACAACTATTTTTTCTAAAATCTTTCGATAAGTTAGATACAGGTTTGTAATTATAAAAAAAAAAAAAAAAACGGTTCAAATTGCTCTTCTTCAGAAGGGGCTTCACAGCTGCCGTTTTAAAGGCGGCAGAAAAGACACCCGTTTGAAGAGAGCAATTGGCCATGATTAAAATTTGGGGGGTACTTTTGTAATACGCTTTCATGCAAAAACGTGTTTACGATTAGTCAATTAATTGATTGAATAAACCATTGAGTATTCGATTCTAAAAATATTCGATAGTGACAGCACTACTCACCATACAAAAAAAAAAACGACGAAGTTAACAGAAATACAGACAGCGAAAACACTGACAGGACCTGTCGGAATATGGCATGATGGCACATTTCCAAGCACTACAAGAATATTAGGATGTGGATGTGTTTTTGATTTAGACTTCTTTGACAGACATAATTAGATAAGTGACTTGAGCTAGACTGTTAAATCGCTGTAACCTTTCTATTTGGTATGGCCTATTAATAATTATATTAAATCTGATTTATTTTGTTATTTATAGGTCTTGTGTCTATGCTCTGCACTCAAATGGATCCCCAGTGTCAGCACAGCTACTAGCTTTTTTGAGAGTCTTCTGCATGACAGAGGGTAAGACACACACAACATGGAACATTCTGGTTCATTTTGGTTTTGGTGTTTATGAATGGCATTGTCGGGGGGTTTCTGCAATTTAGCTCGTGTGCTTTTTTTTCTGTAAATCCCCTCAAAAATAAAAGTGGAAATCTGCAATTAAAGCACATCTTGTTCGTTTCATTTGAAATCCAGTGTGGTGGTGTTTAGAATGTGAATTAAGAGATGACTAAGGTTGCGTACTTACAACTTAGGGCATGAGCTGAGCTCATTCACCCATTATGTAGAGGGAGTAATAAGATAAACATTACTCTATCCATGTTAGATATGAATTATGACATATTTGTCATATGTCCATCAAGTAAGACTTCCATCCAGCCATTGTCTAAACCGCTTAGTCCTCACTATAGTCTCGGGGGGATTGAGGGGGAGGGTTGTAGCGTATCGCAGCTGGCATCGAGCAGTAGGCAAGGTACACCCTGAACTGATTGCCAGCCAATTGCAGCAAATAAGACTTATTTAATAATTTCATATTATAGTAGTATAATTGTAATTTGATCTGAGAGTTGTTTTCCAACCTGTGGAGCCAAGCCACTTATTTTGCATCAGAAAAACCTCACGGTAAACCAGCTTGTTTGTAGGAGCAAAATAAACGATAAAAATCCTATTATCAAGTATTCATAATCTGAAGTTGCTACTTTAGTTAATCATGGAGTTCTTTGCTTTAATAAGATAATTACTAATTCACTCAGTAAACACAAATGATTTGGCAGAAATTGAATTTCTAGACAACAAATGTATTTAGTGTAAACACACACATATATCAGTCAAAGCCTAACCTATTAATGAAACGGAATAAAAAAAAATGTGAATCAAAGATAAAAAGAAAACATGCAACCTAACAAACTAAGATAAAAAGGGAATAGAAAAGGTAGATGGGGAATAGAAATGGAAGCGTTTTGACCTGTCAATCCTTTTATATTTGAATTAAACGTTGCGGCAGTGGTATATGGTCAGATTGCAATGAAAGCGCATTTACGGACTGGTTCAGGTTCACGGGAGAGAGAGGGACTCGGCGAGCGTCGATCCCCAGTTGAAAAAAACTCAGTTGGAGGCAATCTGGGCGGTTGGCGCACGCGCAGCTGGAATGCTGTGATGGGCGCACGACTGAGATGCCGCAGTCCGTTGGTTCGGGTGCTGCGGTGCGTCTCGGGCGCACGGCTGGAGCAGAAATGGGTTGCTGGCGCGCAGCGGCTCGGTGCCAATAGCCGTTGTGGAACCAAGTCGGCAGGCGCTGCGTGATTCAGAGAGCGGAAGGTAGGTGGGTCGGCTCTCGGCAGGAACAGACGCAAGTTTTGGGATGTGCAAGGTTTCGAGTCGTTGCGTGATGCGTGCTTTGGGGCGCGCGGCGTGGCTCAAGTCCCCGCGGGGTTCAAGGAAGGAAGCCACGTGGTAGTTCTCGGCGTGTTTGGCAACCACGTCTCTCGTGATGGTCAGGAGAAGTTCATGGGGTAAAAAGAGCGAAGAGGGAGAAGAAGAGGGGGAAGTTCCTTCGTGCGCTGGCTTTTAAACTGGTGTCCTGGGGGGGGGGGTCAAGTAGTAGTCCTGCCTCTTCCGTGCGCTTGAAGCAGACTTGGTCGACTGTGACCAAGCTTTTGGGATATCATTTGATATTTTTTTTATCAGAATTGACAAGCCAGATGCTTCATTTATCATTCTGAACACATTTCAAACATTACCGCGATCATAAAGTTATTTAATCCGCTAAACTTACTAATTAGCTAAATTTAGGTGGCTACAGAGGTTACACACATTTATTTGAGATAGACATACAGGTTGTGTACAAAGATAAACAACATAAGTCACTTGATGTCAGTCAAGTCCATAGAGTCCGTTTATGTCCCGAATTATGTAGACTTCAGATTAATTCGGAGCGGCAGGATTCTTGAGGATAATACCGATAGTGACCGCTGGAGGGCACTGTTGTACTGTATAACTACCAAGGGGCGTTGTTTCCAAAAACACATTACTGATTCCTGTGGATAGACCAGACCATAAAAGATAGTCTGGGGACTGATAAGCAGTCTTATCAGTAGTTTGCTTGCTTAACAGGCTTTTAGGTCTCGGTAGGGGCTGAGGTATGTGTTTCCTTTGAGTTGTGAAAAACAAAATCCAGTCCCTGCTGGAGGGAAATTCAAAGAGTTGTTCCTTTTTTAACTGTCTCTGGTTGGTGAGGGTGAGGCTTGCACACACATTCCCCAGGGGGGGAATTGTTTAAAAAGGCAAATATATATATTTTTTATATATATATACATATATATATAAACTATATATATATATATATATATAAACTATATATATATATATATATATATATAAACTATATATATATATATATATATATATATAAACTATATATATATATATATATAACTATATATATATATATATATATATATATATATAACTATATATATATATATATATAACTATATATATATATATATATATATATATATATATATAACTATATATATATATATATATATATATATATATATAACTATATAACTATAACTATATATATATATAACTATATATATATATATATAACTATATATATATATATAAGTATATATATATAACTATATATATATATATATATAACTATATATATATATATATAACTATATATATATATATAAGTATATATATATAACTATATATATATATATATATAAACTATATAGATATATATATATAACTATATATATATATATATATAAACTATATAGATATATATATATAACTATATATATAACTATATATATATAACTATATATATATATATAACTATATATATAACTATATATATATATATATATAACTATATATATAACTATATATATATATATATATATATATATATATATATATATATATATACATATATAACAGTGCTGCTCAAACGTTTGTGAACGTCTTGAGCAATTTGGACTTTTCAATTGTCAACCTGATTTTGTTGTTTAATCTGAACCATTACATTTTATATGAAATAACAGGTGTAGTAGGTTTATCAATTTAATGCATCGTTTTTTTTTTTCGTTTTTTTTTTTATCAATTACATATATATAACAGTGCTGCTCAAACGTTTGTGAACGTCTTGAGCAATTTGGACTTTTCAATTGTCAACCTGATTTTGTTGTTTAATCTGAACCATTACATTTTATATGAAATAACAGGTGTAGTAGGTTTATCAATTTAATGCATCGGTTTTTTTTCGTTTTTTTTTTTTTATCAATTGTGTAGTCAAAACTTAATTGAAAAGAGTTTTTGGTCAATTCATGTAGGTGCAAAAGTAAGGAAACCTTGAGCTGCATTGCTTAAAACAAGCAGTCAAGTTAACTAACCACTGAAATGGACCAATGAAGTGAGAGGTTTAGCAAATAAATTGTGCGTCACTGACAGAAACAAAGACAAAACCACGTCATTTTAGTCTTACCCAGGTAGTGACAGCACATCTGTCTGGGGAAAGCTATAAAGTCATCCCCCAAAAAAATTAAGCTTCATCATTGCACTGTGAAGCAGATCATCTGCAACTAGAGAACACTGAAAGATACTACAATCCTGCCTAGAAGGGTACAACCTTCTAAAATATCAGCAAGAACCACAAGAAAAATGATAATTCAGGTATAAAAGCCAACTCGAACATCACATCAAGGGATTTGCACACCTCTTTTGCTGCATCTAGGTCAATGTGCATGCTTCAACAATCAGAAGAAAAGTCAATTGACAAGGCTTTCATGGAAGGTTTGCTAGGTAGAAGTCTCTTCTCACAAAAAAGATCAAAGCTGCCCATCACAACTTTGCCAGAGAGTACCTGGACAAACCTAAAGCTTTTTGGAAGTCCCTTCTGTTGAAAGATGAGTCCAAAATTTAACTGTTTGGTCACAACTAAAAAAGTCATGTTTGGTGAAAAGTCAACACTGTATACCAGCAAAATAACCTTCTCCCTACAGTTAAGCAGGGTGGTTCTGGGCTGGCTTTTCATCCTCAGGACCTGGACAACACATAATCCAGGGAATCATGATTTCAGAGGAATATTGTGAAATCCTGGAACATAACCTGAAGCTGTCCTTTGTGAAGTCACAGCCTGGTAGACGATGGATCATGCAACATGACAATAATCCAAAGCATTCCAGCAATACAACCAATGAATGGCTGAAGAATAACAAGATTCATGTTCTGGATGTGCCCAGTCAAAATCCTGACTTAAATTATTTCAAAATACTGTTGCAGGACCTGAAGCAGGCAGTTTATGCTAGACCTCCAACCTCTCTCAACTGGCTAAATTTTGCAAGGAAGAGTGTCAAAAATCCCCCGAAGTACATGTGAAAGACTGATAACTTTAGTGAAGTTATCATTGCAAAAGGAGGTGCAATGTCTGATTAAGTGAGAGGTTCACATACTTTTGCACCCATGAAATTGAGTTTTTCTTAAATCAAAAACTTTTGTTCAAGAATGAATGACAATATTATCATTATTTTTGTTCAAGTCCATTATTTTCAATGTCAGCATTGTAGATTTGGATATGACTAAACATTTAATAAGGTTATTTTAATATTTTATACAAAAAGTCTGACCATGCCTGCAGGCTTCACAAACTTTTGAGCAGCACTGTATATATATATATATATATGTACACACACACTTGTCTTTGTATTATCGTGGGGACCTCTCATTGACATGATGCATTTCCTAGCCCCTTCCCCTAACCATCAAAAATTATTGCCTACCCCCATTCCCTACTCTATCCTCAATTATAACCTAATTCAAACCTTAACTTCAAATCCAAGTCTTGACCCTCAAAAAGAGGTCTAAACTTGTGGGGACCACCAAAATGTCCCCACGTTTTCAAGTTGGTCCCCACAATGGTGCTTAACTCTTTGACTGCCATAAATGTTAAATAATGTTTAGTAAAAACCTACGGAGGGGCGCCAAAGACGCTAAAAGACGTTCACTGTTTTTTTGGGGGGTTTTTTGGAAACGGGTGGAGGAAAACCTTGGGCAGCTGTGCTGAAAGTATCAAGCAGATCTAGTTAGTATAATGACTCGTTTTGGCCCCTAGATGGCAGCGATGACTCTCTTTAGACAAGATTGGGTGGGCCTCAGTAGAAGACGTGAGGCGGAGCTCTAGTCTTGAGGGGACAATGGCTGATGAAGCAACAATGGCGACCGGTTGCAAGCAGCTCACGCTTGAGCATTTTTTCAAAGACGGAAAGCATCGATCAATACTAAAAAGCGCATTGATGTCGACGATGATGATGATGGTGACTCCGAGCTTGACGCCGAAGTTGGAAGCGTTGACACGACCGTTATGATCACGTAGTAAAGCCTCACCGGCTAGCGATGCTAACGCCGGAAAACGCGTAGCACAACCGACCGAGCACTTCTGCACAAGCGGAAATTCGATCGGACAATGGAGAGTAGTCGAAAAGCATCGACCAATGCACATTAATGATGATGATGATGGTGACTCCCGAGGTTGACGCCGAAGTTGGAAGCGTTGACGCGGCCGTTATTCTCACGTCATAAAGCCTCACCGGCTAGCGATGCTCACGCCGGAAAACGCGGAGCACAACCGACCGAGCACTTCTGCACAATCGGACGATGGAGAGTACCCCGAGTCCAATGCATATTCATCGGAGGAGCGGGTACAGTCTGATCACGGAGAAGACACTGGTTCTGGACTACGATGCCACCATGAATGGAGTGGATAAGATGGATCAGAACATCTACCACCCGGTATAGGAACTGAAGGACATGAGGAAGCCAGACGTAACACCACCGTAACGTAACCGTAGCATGATCCTGATAGTAGACTTGATGGCAACACACACTGCAGTATATACTTGCTATTCCCCGGAAAAAAACGGCCAGCAAGAAAGTGTAGCGTCTGCACGCGAAGAGGCAATCGCAGTGAAACTAATCTGTTGTGCAAATCCTGTTGCGTCTCCTTGCACAAAGGGGAGTGTTACACAAAAAGAAAAACTGTCGTTGAAACATCCACATAATTGTAAATAGTACCACAGTTGCACACATTTGTAAATTGTTTGCCAAATTGTTGTCAAATTGTTACACTGTTGAATGTAAATAAACGTATTTTGCTATCAAAAAACACTTTTTCATTCTTTGTGGTAGTGTTTTATAGAAGTAAAGCACTATTTAGGTGTTTGTGGCATCATTCATGGACAAAAAGAAGTGTAAAATTCACTAGAGTGCATGAAATAATATTGTTTCACTAAAAGCTTGATTTCTCCGTATTTTGGTCCAAAACAAGCGCATTTGGATGAAACTAACCATTTTCTACTGTTGATTACTGAAGAACGGAATAAGGTAGAAACAAACTTTTTTTTCTGATGAAAGATGAGAGTTCAATCTTTCATTTGGTAGTATGTGTGTTTCCATAGTCCAAACAGAACATTTTCTGTGGACCTTGAAAGATCAGTCAAAATGCTTAAATCGGCTGGCACTCACAGCATCCCTTTTCTGAAAACGTCTGGCAGTCAAAGAGTTAAACCTGGAAAAACACGCGCGCATGGGCCCCACAATGTAGTAAAGACAAAAGCAAACACACACACATGTTGGGATTACTTGTCTAGTGGGGACATCTCATTTACATAATGCAATTCCTAGACCCTTACCTTAACCCAGGGATAGGCAAGTTCGGTCCTAGAGAGCCGCAGTCCTGCATGTTTTCTGTCTCCTGCCTCCAACCCAGGCGTTTCAAATCATTTGCTTATAATTACGTTCTGCAGGAGCCTCTCAGCTGTGTTCAGACATCAAAAACATGAAAGACTGCGGCTCTCTAGGACCGAACTTGCCTACCCCTGCCCTTACCCCAACCAACACACGCACGCACGCACCCCCCCCCCCACACACACACACACAGGTGCTCGTAAAAAAATTACAATATCCTCGAAGAGTTAAATAATTTCCAAAATTCCATTCAAAAAGTCAAACTTTCATAAATTATAAATTCAGAGCACACAATTTAAGTGATTTCAAGTTTTTTTTAATCTTTACATTATTTGGGCTTCCAGCTCATAAACCCCACGAAAACAGAATGTAAAATTGTTTTAATACTGTGACGAAATCACCATGCATACCTCCCAGTGTTTTGTATGGCAAAAAAGGTTGGAGGGATGGTATTTTCAAAACGATATGTCAATCTTCAGTAGTTGGTTGGGAATCTCTTTGCCTTAATCACTTCCTCGATGCACCATGGCATTGCTTGAGGATCCTGGAAGCCCAGGCTTTCCTGATGCTTGTTGTCAGCTCTTTGTTTTTGCGTCTGTCCATCCATCCATCCATCTTCTGCCGCTTATCCTAGGTCAGGTCGCGGGGGCAGCAGCGTTAGCAGAGAAGCACAGACTTCCCTCTTCCCAGCCACTTCAACCAGCTCCTCCAGGGATCCCAAGGCGTTTCCAGGCCAGCCGAGAGACATAGTCTCCCTAGCGAGTCTTGGCTGGGTCGTCCCCGGGGCCTCCCGCCGGTGGGACGTGCCCGGAACACCTCTCCAGGGAGGCGTCCAGGAGGCATCCGAACCAGATGCCCGAGCCACCGCAACCGGGTCCTCTCAAGGCGGAGGAGCAGCGGCTCTACTCCGAGTCCCTCCCGGATGACCGAGGTTCTCACCCTATCTCTAAGGGAGAGCCCGGACACCCTGCGGAGGAAACTCATTTCGGCCGTTCTTTCGGTGGGGGGTGAGGGTCGGAACGTAGATCGACCGGTAAATCGAGAGCTTCGCCTTTCGACTTAGCTCTCTCTTCACCACAACGGCCTGAAACAGAGTCCACATCATTGCAGACGCTGCATCGATCCGCCTGTCGATCTCCCGCTCCATCCTGCCCTTACACAAGACCCCAAGATACTTGAACTCCTCCACTTGGGACAGAATCTGATCACCGACCCGGAGAGGGAACGCCATCCTTTTCCGACTGAGGACCATAGTCTCATCCCAACCGCTTCACACTCAGCTGCAAACCGCTCCAGTGAGAGTTGGAGATCGCAGCTTGATGAAGCCAGCAGCACCACATCATCTGCAAAAAGCAGAGATGTAATGCTGAGGCCACCAACCCTCACTGAAAACAAATCCGACTTGCTGCCGGCAATGCGGACCAAACTGGCACCGGTCGTGCAGGGACCGAATAGCCCGCATCAAGGGGCTCGGTACCCCATATTCCCGAAGCACCCCCCAAAGGGCTTCCCGAGGGATACGGTCGAGTGCCTTCTCCAAATATACAAAACACATGTAGACTAGTTGGGCGAACTCCCATGCACCCTCAAGGTCCCTGCCGTGGGTGTAGAGCTGGTCCACTGTTCCACGGCCGGGACGAAAACCACACTGTTCCTCCTGAATCCGAGATTCGACTTCCCGATGGACCCTCCTGTCCAGCACACCTGAATAGACCTTACCAGGGAGACTGAGGAGTTTGATCCCTCTATAGTTGGAACCGTCCCCTTCTTAAAAAGGAGGACCACCACCCCGGTCTGCCAATCCAGAGGCACTGCCCCCGATGTCCACGTGATGTTGTAGAGGCGTGTCAACCACGACAGCCCCATAACATCCAGAGCCTTTAGGAACTCCGGGTGGATATCATCCACCCCAGAGGCCCTGCCACTGAGGACCTTTCCAACCACCTCAGTGACTTCGACCCCACAGATAGGAGAGCCCACCTCAGAGTCCCCAGACTCTGCTTCCTCAAAGGAGGACGTGTCGGTGGAATTGAGGAGGACTTCGAAGTAAGTACGGCATCCCAAGTCGAGGTCAGCAGCACCCCATCTCCACTATACACAGTGTTAATAGTGCACTGCTTTCCTCTCCTGAGACGCCAGATGGTGGATCCGAATTTCCTCAAAGCCGTACGGAAGTCATTTTCCATGGCTTCACCGAACTTCTCCCATGACCGAGTTTTTGCCTCAGTGACCGCCGAAGCCGCGTTACGCTTGGCCAGCCGGTACAGCTGCCTCCGGAGTCCCACAGACCAAAAAGGCTCGATAGGACTCCTTCTTCAGCCTGACAGCATCCCTTACCCCGCTGGTGTCCACCAGCGGGTTTGAGGATTGCCGCTACGACAGGCACCGGCCACCTTATGGCCACAGCTCCGATCGGCCACCTCAACAATGGAGGCGCGGAACATATCCTCCCCCGGGACAAGGGAGAAGTTCTGCCGAAGGTGGGCATTAAAACTTTTTGTGATTCCGCTAGACGTTATATGTTTAGGTCTGCCAGGTCTGGCATCTTCCCCCACCATCGGAGCCAACACACCACCAGGTGGTGATCAGTTGACAGCTGCGCCCCTCTCTTAACCTGAGTGTCCAAAACATGCGGCCGCAAATTCGATGACACGACTACGAAGTCTATCATCGAACTGCGGCCAAGGGTATCCTGGTACCAAGTGCACATATGAACACCCCTATGTTTGAACATGGTGTTCGTTATGGACAATCCGTGACGAGCACAGAAGTCCAATAACAAAACACCACTTGGGTTCTGATCGGGGCTCTTACAGGTGGTGAGCCCATATTTTTAGGTCTACTGGTCCTTATTTTCTTCTTTATAGTACTGTATTACAAGAGGGCCACAATACATTATTATGCTACATGTGCCCCCCAATTTTCATAGCCATAAATCGAACATGCCGGGACAGTGTTCCATTAAGAATTCCTACAAAAACAATAGGGACCTTGCAGCGAAAACAATAGGGACCTTGCAGCAATCGCTGCTCGGGCTGGGGGGGAATTTTTTTTTTGACTTTGGCCTGAAAGAAGAAGCTGTAGTACCTGAAGTGAACCCCTGCTATCTCAGGGTGTACATGCTAACTCACCCACAGAAAAGGGGAGATTAAAACCTTCTTGCTGCTGAGTCAGGAGTCAGAGTTTAATAGTTTTACTCTTGGACTTCTGGTTTTGTTTTATTACAGAAGAACTGCAAGACTACCTTGTAGGAGACTCCATCAATAAGATCTTAAACCTGAACTGTCCTGATTACCCTGTTAGCTGGGAGAATGAAATCAAATTGTGGACATTCCTGGAGACTAGAGTCACTCTGCTGCTCAAGAACTATAAGACTACATCTGAGGTTAGAATTTGATTGTTTAATTATGCATTTAAGGGTACCTTTTGTTCATAGAATGTCCTTGTCTATTGATCATTTCTGCTTTATGTATTTCAGGAGGACATCGTCATGCTACAGCAACCAGATCTATCGGCTCATGGTCGTGTGGCAATCCAGCTCCGACTAGCTGAAAAGCAGATCCTGCTGAAATCGCTGGCCAGTGGACAAGCCAACAGTGTGCATTTAAAAAAGAAAAAGGAAGCTGGCATGCCTTTGCCTTGCTGTGACAATGATGGCACAGTGGTCATGTGAGAATACTAATAGCATAGCTTCCAACCATGTTGCACAAGGTGGCAACGTTTGGGCAGGGCAAGTATTATGAGTTGGACAAATATCGTATCTCTGAATGGGGAGACTGTGTACAAGCTTGAGATGAAGGCAAATCAATTCCCATGGCAAGAATAGAGATTTTGAATAGCAATAATGATGATACATCTTACAATTTGTGACCCAGAACGATAAACAATTGAAAAATTGCCGACGTTGAGTGAATAAATTCCACTATACTTTAACAGTTCTTGTTATTTTTTGTTGAAATTTATTTGGTGAACTCAACTTTATTCATATAGCGCATTCACAACAGCTCCAAGCTTGTAACAAAGCACTTTACAGAACACACAACATATAACATTAACATATACTGTAAAGTTCAGGTGGAAACTTCCACTGGTTCTTGTATCTTAATGCTCACTATATTATACTAACAGTAATGACCAGAAGACTGCATGTTCTCAGTTTAACTATTTACAGTTTACCTAATATATATGGATTTGTTTTATAGCTGGTAATTCCATGTTGTTTTTTAACATTTGGTGAGCTTTGCAGCTGTGTTGGGCGAGCGCTCTGGGAATTTCCTCAAAGTTAAGTTGTTTGAGTAATTTACCCCTGTTGAAAAGTTAACTTTGAGCATCTAACCATGCCAGGAAGTAAGAAAGACAAAGACAAGGAGGCTAAAGACCTGAAGAAAAATAGTGGATGCCACAATGTGACGTCTCGGTGTGAACATGACAATAGCATGGAGTGCGAACTTTGCTAACAACGATGGAAAGAGATCTTTTGATGAAATTGAATCACAGCCGGCAACTCATACGAAAGACCAACCAAAAAGTTGTCTAAAATGGGGCCGTTCGCGGCGGAGGTACTGACAGCGGTTCAGGCGCTTCATGAAAGGTTTGATAATCAGGAAAAGGAGAAGTTTAACAAGAAGATGCGCTTGATGCTAAGCTAAATGATAACACGAAATTGAATGCGACTCTCACTGCATCGATTGAGTTCAACGCGGCGGGAGTGAAGGAAAATAAAGACAAGATCACTGAATTGGAGGTGAAAGTGTCAACCCTGGGAAAATAATTTGACAAACTCAGATCAAGAGAGCAAAACCGATACAAACGACGCTGGAATTTGAGGATAAAAGGGATGACTGAGGCGAAGGAGGAAGATATTTGACGGGAGGTGTTTCAGCTGCTCGGGAAAATCGCTCTGGAATGGACTTCGAAACTGGATAACTATGTGGACACAGTGCATCGATTGGGGAAGATGGAGGCTAACAACACACGGCAGGTGATTGTGCAGTTTACCAAGCGGCTACACAGGGACGCCATTTGGAGAATGACGAAGAAATCGCCTGACTGCAAGGCTGCAGGGATTCGCTTCACTGAAGATCTAACCAGGGAAGACAAGATGGAGAGAGAGAAGCTATGGCCACAGATTATGCAAACCAGGAAGAGAGGTGACATTGCTTATTATCGTGGACCCTTTGGGTTCATAATTGGTCGACGCATTTTTGTTAAGGAGTGATACCGAAAAATGGCGTTTTGTTCCAGCAGGGGAATGGTGTTACAGAGGATTTCCCACATTCTTTTTTTATAAGAGAAATAAGATAAGTTGCTTAGTTTTTGGGTGTGTGTGAGAGTTCTGGTTTGTGTTCATTTTCAAACATTTGCTTTTTTCTTGTTAATGATAAATGTTAAACTTACATTTGGGTCTTTGAATGTTAGGGGATTAAAAAATATAGTTAAAAGGAAAGCATTGTTTTTGTTTTGTAAAGGGCAGAAATCAAATTGTTTTTTTTCTTTTACAAGAGACTTATTCTTCTGAAACGGACACTTTGTTTCGGTCTAACCAGTGGGGAGACAAGATTTTTTTTAGTCATGGCTCTAATTGATCTCGAGGGGTGGTGATATGTTTTAACAACTGCCCAGAGGAAATTGTAACTCACAAAGCGGATGGAGATGGACACTGGGTGGCTGTAGTTTTGAAGGTTGACAGCCTATTTCTTATGTTAATCATTGTTTATGGATATAACGAATGTCTATTGGAAAATGTGACAAATGTGATATTTGATCTTAGAATATTATATCCCACAAATTATGTTTTAGTAGGTGGTGATTGGAACATGACTATCAATGAATGAGAGGATAGAATGCCCCCTAGATGTGGGTAAGCACAGTTTAGCCCTATTATTAAAATTTTTATGGATGACAATAATTTAGTTGACATATGGAAATATTTTAATAAGGGGGTTAAAAGTTATTCTTGGTATAAACCTAATGGAGGGAGAAGGTCAAGAATTGATTACTGGTTGGAGACACTCCACACAAGCTTTCATCTCTGCTACGCCGCTCACTGATCATTGTTTTGTATGGAGTGGTTTTAGAACAAGAGAGAAAGGAATTTAAAGGAAAGGGATATTGGAAATTCAATTCTTATCTGTTACATAATGAGCAGTATTGTGAGAGGATACGGGAAATTATAAGGGTCATTGGCAATGATGGATCAACAGGAAGCTTTGTGGCCAAATGGGAATACGTTACATTTTAAATAAGGGAATTTACAGTGTCATTTAGCAAGAAAAGTAATAGGAAAAAACATGGAAAGGAAAGTCCTCTGCTTCAAGAAATTACCAATGTTCCACTAATATCATTACAAGCACAATTAGATGATATTTATCTTGAACGTGCGCAAGGTGCCTATATAAGATCACGTGCCAAATGGATTGAGGATGGAGAAAATAATTCTTCTTATTTTTGTGGGCTAGAGAAAAGACAGCAGCAGAGAAACTCCTATTACAAGCCTCATAATAAATGGTATAGAAAGCAAAGATGTTACGTCTATAAAAAATAGGTTTGTTAATTTTATTCCACTTTATTTTCATCGAAGTACTCCTCAGCAAACAATGACACTTTTTTTTTTTGAGAATTAGGGGCAACATTCCCTGCATTTACGAATCTTTTAAAGATTTATGGGATTAAGTCTGTATGAAAATGGCAATGAACAAATGCCCGGGAACGGATGGGTTTAAAAGTAATTTCTATCGCTTTTTTTAGGTGGAGTTGAGGGAACTGTTGTATGAGGCAGTAAAGGAATGCATAATGAATAAGGAATTGATGCACACAATGAAACAAGGTTTAATTACTTTAATTCCGAAATCTGGTAAAGATAAAAGATATCTGGATAAACATGAGACCGATAACCTTACTTAACACAGATTATTAGATTATTTCTGGAGCTATTACTGTAAAATTGAAAAAGGATGTGGCCTCCGTAATTAGTGAGACTCAAGCAGGCTTTTTGAAGGGCAGGTCAATTCATAATAATATTAGAATAGTACTGGACTTGCTGGAATATATACATTTGTTTCAGGATGAGGGAGTTATTTTATTTTAAGACTTTCAGAAGGCCTTTAATTTAGTTGAACATCCATTTATTTTGAGAACTTTAAGTTATTTTGGGTTTGGAGATAAATGTATTGACCTTATCTTTATGCTGTATAATAACATCAATAGCTCTGTAGCTTTAGGTCATAGCACTTGCTCAAGATTTGAGATTAAAAGAGGCATACGTCAAGGTTGTGGCAGTTCACCACTTCTTATTATGGCATCTGAAATGTTATCTATTCTAATCAAGAATGGCCCTATTAAGGAGTTGGATGTGATGAATAGAAAGATAGTCATAAGTCAGCTGGCGGATAACACAACCTTATTTTTAAAAAATTATTAGAATCAATTTCCCTAAGCATTTGAAAACATGAATCTCTTTTCAAAGGCTTCTGGATTTAAATTAAATTAGATAAATGTGTGTTGTTGACGTTGCATGACTGCCCTCTATAGTCCATTTATGGGATTACAGTTAAGAAGGAAGTTAAATCCTTGCATATTAGTATTTCTAAGGAAAATTCTGTAATGGAAAGCAAACATTTTGGAAACAATAAAGATAAGTGTAAGTCAATGCTTAACAGATGGCTGCAGAGAGACATTACGATTTTTGGGACGGTACTCTTGTCCAAAACAGAGAGTTTATCTCGTTTAATTTACCCAGCCTGTTCGCTACCCGTTTCAAATAAAATGATTGAGGCAATTAATAGTTTAAATTGTACGTTTATATGTCGGAATAAATGCCAGTATATCAAGGAAAGTCGATGTGGTTAAATGTTATGAGGATGGTGGAGTGAATGCTATTGATTTTGAAGTGATGAATGGGGTTTTGAAATTGAAGTGGCTAATTGGCTTTATTAAAAATAAACAATCCTTTTGGAACATTGTCTCCTATGTGATTTTTCAGGAAATGGGTGGCATAGATTTTTTTTTTAGATGCGATTTTGACAACAGAGCATTACCAATACAACTCTCTGATTTCTATCAACAGGTCCTCCCTCCTTTACTGGAAGCTAATTTTCAAACATAATTTTACACCTCATAACACGGCAGTATGGAACAATCGGTATATCTTGTACAATAGGTAATCAGTTTATATAGAGGGATGGAGGACTCGAGGAGTCTGGACAGTTGCTCACTTTCTGGATGATAATGGGATTCTGTTGAAATATGAGGATTTTAGTGAGAAATATAATTTGCAGTGTTCTGTTAGAGAATACAAAAAGATGATAAAAGCCATTCCATTGCCTTTAATAACAATGGTTAGAGAAGACACTTTGCGGTCTAAAATTTCCGATGGACAAAGACAGCTCTGCATACAAGGTGTTGATTTATTTGATGATAAAATGACTAATAAGACAATTAGAACTATATTAATGCCAGAATTTTTTCCGGGCCCTGTTAGAAGGAACTTTTGTTTTTTTTAGTAGACAAGATTAAACAAATTAGGACTGGATAGCTCTCTTTCCTAATTCCCCCTAAAATGAGATTTATCCAACTAAATAATTTTTTAAGTGAACTGCTGTGTTTTTTGTGATGAGAAAGTTGAAAACCTCGACCACTTATTCTTTCTTTGTAGTTCAATACGGATTTTTGGTTGGAGAGGCAGTGCTGGCTTAGTTCCAAACAAATTGAACTGCCATCTTTGACGATGGACTCTATTAAGTATGGGATCCTTGGTGAAAAAAAAAATAATAATTTTGTTATTAATGTGTTGCTGATATTAGGGAAATATTTTATATTCAAATGTAGATTTTTCAAAAGAAACCCATGTTGTAATCAATGGTTGAATGAGTTACGTTTGTGGTACAAATCTTTGATTTTTGTGAAGACTAAATGTCTCTATAAATTTAAGTTGTTTTAATGCCCTTATGTTTAATGCCCTTTATTTTAATTTTTTTATTTTGTCTTTTAATTTCATTCTGTTGTTTAAATGCTGCATGGCTCTGTGTATGAAGATGTTTGACTTGTTTTGACTTGTCAAATGCGTAGATTGTTTGTAATTGTATATTTGTTCAATAATAATAATAAAAAATCCTTAAAAAAAACAGCTTGACATTTTCATGTTTGACGTCATGCGAACAACTATGGAATATTTAAAATACAGATTTAAATCCCGGTTTAAAACTCGAAATAAAACCAGATACTGCACTATATATCTCTTTGTGCCGCCTAGAATTAAACGTTTTAGGTGCATGCCTGAATGCATATGAAAGGGATGGATCCAATCACCAGGCCTTCAGTTGCTAGTGACGCTCATTGATGCTAGCCAGAGAGCTAAATTCAGCTATAACCCATAGGTGACTGATCGTTAAATAGTGAATTAACCGCTCAACTGCGATCGTCTATCTTCTTTCAAGTAATTGAAGATTATGGAGAGTAAATATAACCTCAAGAGTCCAGTTAAGTTGCATGATCGCCCCCAGTGTGCACTCTGCTTTAACATGCGATTGAACTGTGGAAGATGTCCATTCTGCCTAAAATTGTCGACATCCGTGAGTTTGAGTATCTTCAAAATGGCATATCTATAATCTTGCCTTCGCAAGGCACTTCGATTTGGGACATTCTATGCAATGGTTTGCATTGTTTTGAAACATTTATTTCTATGATCCATCAATATTTGAGTAGCGTAGGTTAAAATTGTAGTGAACTTTGGTTTGGGTTAGTTGTTTTTAATTATACAGTGTCTTAGGTATACGATTGTTACTTGCCGTAGGACACGTCAGCAGGTGGAGGATATCCTGTCAACGCACAATCTGCGCGCGCATGTGTGACAAGATTATGTTTTTGATCGCTAACCTATGGCATCTACACTAGCACAAAACACTTGCCTGTACAGCATTCATAAAAACATAATTTATATACTGTATAACACTCTTAAGTCTGCATTACGTTTGCGCATGCGTGAAAGTCAAGTTAAAAAAAAGTGTGGCTACCAAAAGTAGCCGTCATTTGAAAGGCACAGTGCTGAAAGTGTTTGCATAACTGTACACCTTAAAGCTTGCAAGCATTGTTTTAACGTCTTCAAGTCTTAAGTGACAAAACGACAGATGTACGTTGTGCCATTTTTAACTGTCCTAATGGAGTTTATAGGCAAAAAAAAAAAACACCATTACAAAGCTCCGAAAAGATGGAAGTGTACGCCCATTTATTCTTCCCAATTTCCAAACTGAAAAAAAAGATCTAAACGGACCTAAAAGTGACTAAAATTGTAAATGTGTTTAACACATTTATTTCGTCAATATTCTGGAACCGAGGGAACAGACGGAAGCATCATGAGGCTTGTGTAGTGAAACTAATGGAAAGACAGAACATAAGATCAACATGACAGAAATCGTTTTCCAGTCACTGTAACTTTTTAAATAGAGAAACGTTTCCACATTGCGTTGACTTTATATATGATTGTGACATGTCATATTGGTAATTGTCACAGAGGTGTGGACTCGAGTGAATGTGACGACTTTAGACTCGACAAAATGTTAAAAGACTTGCAACTCGACTTAGACTAATAACAACAAAGACCTGTGCGTGTGTGTACGTGTGCGAGCTGGGCTGGCACAGCGCCGTCATTCAGACATGTCAGGGAAGCCGCAAACACACGCCACCTACCCTAAGGCAAACTTGAAAATAAAGTTGACTAAATAATACATTGACACTAATGCAACAGCGTTGGCGGATTTTACTTTGAAGTCTGCCTGCATGGTGGTGTGAACGCCAGATTGACTACTTCCCTTTAACGTTTTGGCTTGCATTATCGACGTTTTTATTGAAATTACATATTTTCTACCACCATTATCACAATGCCACCCCGAAAGTATATGTAATAGCTAATTTAGCATGCGAACAAAACGTAAGTTTATTATGCCGTCATTGTATGCTACGGTTCAAGTCTCGGGCGTTTGTGGCTAGTAGCTAGCTGTTAGCATTAGCATTGAGTGCCTGGCTGGTGATAGAAAACGTTCTCTGTTTTCTTGCGTGTTGAAATAAAACTCAAAGTTGAGATCAAGTGAAGAGGCTTTCTTGCAAGAGATTTTATTTAGAAATTTCTAAAGTCATTCAGGACCCTTACTGAATCAGAAGTGGTCTCTCAATGTGCCCTCCTTCTGGACTCATCTCAACTTATACAAAAACAGTGTTTACAGAAAATAGTCTCCCCCTCCTGTCTCCTGTCCTTGTGGGAAGAGTAAAATACAAAAACAGATAATAAATCTTCAGCTCATATCTTAGTCCACTCCAGATGTAGGAAAATAATTGGTCCCGGCACCTCCTGGACCGGATAATTTATGGACAGAAACTCTGCTTGCACTTTCAAACATATACTCCTTTAGATAACTCAGAAACCTTACTAGACATTTCTTTCCCAGAGAAGAGAACAAAGGCACTATACATGAGTAAAATTGAATAAACAGTTTTCTTATTATTACACAGCTATAACTAAAATCAAAACGGTTAAGATATAAATTGAAACAGTAAAAAATGTTCACAATGTTAACAAGAGCCCGGACAACCTGTGGAGGAAACTCATTTCGGCTGCTTGAATTTGGATCTTGTTCTTTCGGTCATGACCCACAGCTCATGACCAATAGGTGAGGGTAGGAACATAGATCGAAAATCGAGAGATTTGCCTTTTGGCTCAGCTCAGCTCCTTCTTTACCACAACGGACTGATACAGGGTCAGCATCACTGCAGACGCTGCACCAATCCGCCAGTCGATCTCAACCTACCCTCACTCGTGAACAAGACCCCAAGATACTTGAACTCCTCCACTTGGGGCAGGATCTCATCCCCGACCCGGAGAGGGCACTCCACCCTTTTCCGACTGAGGACCATGGTCTTGGATATGTAGGTGCTGATTTCCATCCCAACCGCTAAACACTCAGCTGCGAACCGCTCCAGCGAGAGTTGGAGATCACAGCTTGAAGAAGCCAACAGCACCACATCATCTGCAAAAAGCAGAGATGCAATGTTGAGGCCACCAAACCGGACCCACTCAACGCATCGGTTGCGCCTAGAAATTCTGTCCATAAAAGTTATGGACAGAATCGGTGATGAAGGGCAGCCTTGGCGGAGTCCGATCCACACTGGAAACAAATTTGACTTACTGCCGGCAATGCGGACCAAACTCTGACATCGGTCGTATCAAGCGGCTCGGTACCCCGTACTCCCGAAGCAGCCCCCACAGGACTAACCGAGGGACACGGTCAAACGACTTCTCCAAGTCCACAAAGCACATGTGGACTTGGGCGAACTCCTTTGCACTATCGAGGATCCTGCCGAGGGTGTAGAGCTGGTCCACTGTTACAAGGCCGGGACAAAAACCACACTACTCCTCTTGAATCCAAGAATTAACTTCCCGTCGGACCCTCCTCTCCAGCACCCCTGAATAGACCTTACCAGGGAGACTGAGTGTGATCCCTCTATAGTTGGAACACACCCTCTTCTTACAAAGGGGGACCACCACCCCGGTCTGCCAATCCACAGACATTGTCCCAGATGTCCACGTAATGTTGTAGAGGTGTGTCAACCACGACAGCCCCACAACATCCAGAGCCTTTAGGAACTCCGGGCGGATCTCATCCACCCCCGGGGCCTTACCACTGAGGAGCTTTCCAACCACCTCAGTGACTTCGACCCCAGAAATAGGGGAGCTCACCTAAGAGTCCCCAGATCCTGCTTCCTCAAAGGAAGACGTGTCGGTGGAATTGAGGAGGTCTTCGAAGTATTCTCCCCACCGATTCACGACGTCCACTCGGACTCAATGTCCCCCGCCTCCCTCGGGACAAGGGAGAAATTTTGCCGGAGGTGGGTGTTGAAACTCTTTCGGGCAGGGGATTCTGCCAGACGTTCCCAGCAGACCCTCACAATACGTTTGGGTCTGCCAGGTCGGACCAGCATCTTACCCCGCCATCGGAGCCAACACTCCATCCAACACATGTGGCCGCAAATCCGATGACACGACGACAAAGTCGATCATCGAACTGTCTATTTCGACATGGTAACGGTATGTTTTAAATGATTGTGGAGGTGATACTCAGAATTCAAGGATGTTGTATAATGTTTTCATTAGCAATAATAATAATTGGCAACACAGGTCGGATAGCTGGATATATGAAACAAAATGATGAAAATTATTATGAATTGACAGAACAATATGATGAGGATTTGGATGACACCAATGTTTTAAGTGAAAGAAGCAAAATGAGTACACATTATTTTTATCAAGAAATTAATTTTAAGTTTGACAATATGATGCATAAATGTGCTATTCATTTGATAATTAGGGGGGACTAATCGGAAATTGTACAATTAGTTATCACATGAATAAGCACTTTAATATTTGCTGCAATGAAGAATTGCTTCTGCTTGCAATGAAGAATGCTTTGCTCTTCTCCTACATAGCATATTAAGGTAGCCGTATCTAACAGCTGATTAACAGGAGATGACTCATGATGACTACAAGAACAAGAACATCCAACCCAGCGGAATGAATTGAGACAGTCCGCTAAAGACGCGCTTGTTGTCTGTTAAGAAATTATTGCAAACTTCACCACACATGTACTCAGCACTTACTTGCACACACATAGACAAACAAGTACACTGTGTTCCAACTATGCTGTTCCCCCCACTCCCCCCTGTAGAGTTGGAACACCCATGTAACCAGGGACCGCCCTAAAGAAATAAAAAGAGAGGGCTCGGCAGAGTGTGCTTCAGAGCGGTAAGATGTTGTAACACACCCTCTGCCCGTTCTCGCTAGCTTGTGAAAATGTACAAGGTGCCTTCTCTCCTTCATTGTGTTTTGATTTTTATGAATGTCAGTTTTTTTAACCTGACATACAGCTATGAAAAAAATCAGGTATACCCACTGTGGCTTTGTTAGCTTATACACAACTTCAAATAGCAGAACTGATGAAGCAATTGCTGGACCATGCCACCTGAGGACTTGGGAAAAATAGATTTTACGTAGTTTGAATATATGTCAATTTATTTACATCATTCACACAAGGTCCCCAATAATTACATGTGATTAATGGGGTCCTCACACAAGGTGTATTACTAATGACAAATGGCAAGCATCCGAACAAAACAGTCAAATGAAGGTAAATGAATGTGAATATTGAAAATTGAAACAAATTTGTTAATTTTTGCTAAATGGAGTGTCAACATATATATTATACAGTCTTTTTTTCTTTTTTTTAAAACCTGTGACCAGAAAAATCCTACTTCTGAAAAATAAAGACGCCTCTGTCTTGTTCTGGGGCTTCCAATAAAAGAACCAAACAATTTCCTAACTATCAAAACATTTTTAATTCAGTGCCACTGAATAATGTGTGATGAACAAACAGGGTTATTTTGCTTCATTGTCACAGGGATCCTCTTCTATTCTGATTTTAGATTAATTTCTCTGTCAAATGCGCCATGGTGGAAATGTAGATAGGGGAACTCATGGCATCAAAATGAAGATGTTTTGTCCTTGAGGTTACTTTGTGTTTGATGCTAGTGGAACAATTATAGACCAGTCACCCTCAATTTTTTTTCTTCCTTCCCTTAACATTTCACTCTTGGAAATATGCGCTTATTCAACCTAGGGTGGGGTGAGATGTGTCCGCTCTCCCCCTTTCTACCTAAGCCAGAGACAGTCCAAAATAGATTACATTATTTTGGAGTCAACCACAGGCCATGTCACCAGGATGTGAATGTTTGTTTTTCACCAGCCAGAACCACGAGTTTGTGGCACCAAAGTATTTTTATCGGAAAGCTTCATTTTCACCCCTGCTGAGATCGCAGGCTGGCAGTCTGTAAACTCTTGTAAAAGTCATAAGCAACATGGGCCAAAAAGTCCTTTGGAATCCTGGGCAGTACATTCCAGCCTTCTTGGAGGTTACACGTGACCAGAATGCCTTCAAGTGGTTACGATCGGAACTGGCCTCACATGAAACACCTATAATCCACAAAGCAATTTTACACATTTTAAATAAGAAATTCATCACATACAAGTGAACTTACGCACAACTGAATGTCAATCCGTACCTGTGGCGCGAGCTGGTTCAACGGCTGGTCTTCGTGCTTGTGTCCAAGTGGATTAGTAATTATTTTATTAATACAAAGAACCACAAACATTGAATGTGGCGACTTCAGATTATGAATAAATAAATGAGGATTTGGATTTTATATGTGTTTCTCCAAAACTGAAAGTAAATAGAACGTGGTGCTCCTATAGGAAAACATAAGACAACATCAATTATCGCTACAGAATGGTGCCCCTTGATGAGGCTTTTATTTAAAAGAATGTCCACTCGAACATACATGATTTAGGCTTTTGAACGGAACGTGTCATCATTGGAATTTGCCGAGTGTAGAGTTCTTTCGATACTATAGAACTGCATTAATTCACCCCTTTTAGCGTTGCACTAAGCGTCTGTTTAGCCGCTATCTTGCGTGTGGTAACATCTTAGGTGAGCCGCTAGTGTGGAACGAGAGTGTAGCAGGATTAATTGAGAAAACGAGAGCCAGTTACTATTGGAAAAATAGTGACTTGTATGTGAATACGACGTGATAGAACTCGATTTTGCAACTTTTTAGCTGGCTGAATTTAAAATTGTGCGTTTGTTTTGTATTTCTGGAACTTGCGGGAAGTCGGGTGACTGCCGGCGTGCAACCACCTTGACGAGACTCGAGTTACGTAATGAAGGGAAAATAACCATGGTTTGATATGTCCTCATGTAACCTTTTATATAAGGATATGTTGTTGTCCTGAACTGTTGTACGAATCCAGGTGCCCAACAATTTGTAAATAAAGGGCGGAATCAGCCTGGGAGTGAATACCTTGTTTATACTACAGCCTTCCCTGCTTCGCAAACATGTTTTCGAGAGTGTCTGGGAGAGGGCTTGGACAGACCGGTTTCTCATGCTCACAACTTTTTGTTAACGAATAAAAGACGGAGCAGCACACGGCCCGGGCGGAGTCCGCTGTGGAACACGTACAATTTGCCCAGCCGTTTTGCAGCTCGCTTCACCCGGACCGTAGGCTCCCCGGTCTAGTGTCAAGGTAAGCGCTGATGATGATCATATTATGCTGCTTAACGTAGTGTATTGATTGCTGTTTGCGGGGAATAAAATACACCATTATTCTAGCAAATTGAGTTGTGATTATTGCTGTTTGCGGGGAATAAAAGGTAAAATCATTCTAGCAAAGAAAGTTGTGATTATTGCTGTTTGCGGGGAATAAAAGGTACAATCATTCTAGCAAAGCACAGGCGTTGATGACTGTCTGCGGGGGAATAAAACGTATGATTATTCTAGCACAGTATAAAAGTGTTTATTGCTGTTTGCGGGGAATAAAAGGCACAGTTATTCTAGCAAAGCATATCAGTCTCTGTGTATTTATTGTTGCCGCCGACCACTCACAATCCTGCATAAAAATATAAAGGTGAAGTAGTGTTTTCCACAAAACATTTTGGTGTTGTCGGCACGTTTACTAACTTCTCGGTAAAGAGAAGTAAGTGAGTGGCTACGGTACAATGTTTCGTAGAGAAGAGAAAAAGTCGGAAGACAAAAACGAAAGTGAAAGTATACTCGGTTGGGATGAATGTTCGCCCACGTATACAGTAGCTCAGGAGCTGCGTAAGGGGGGCGGGCGAATGGAGCCGTGGGCTGAAGTGCTGAAAGACGGAGGTCCTACAGCACTAACCGCGGCTCTACAGCAAATTTCTGTAACTGGCAAAAAGCAGATAGACGCTCTGCAGAGACGGTTGTGAGTAACGGCTTCTGCATGGCAAAAACAAACGGAAAAAATTAAGCAATTGGAAAAATAGTTACATGAAAAGGAGGATGAGGTGATTAATGAAAAAGGTGATAAAGCGGTAGCCCAAGCACAAGTGCAAGTAATACAAGTGCAGCTGGAGAAATACCGAGACATGACTGAGTAATCTGTTCTACATGTGGCCAAAATAAATAAAGCAAGGAAAAAGAAACAACCATCCTTGAAAATTGTGAGCGCCTTTGTAACCAAAGCTGCACTACAGGATGGGGGTTTGATCCTTTCTCATGGAATGGTGACATTTGGAATAGTGATGAGGAAGACGACTGGCGTGATTATATCTGGGATTATGAGGAGTGTGAAACCGAAGTAAGGAGCGAGACAGAACCAAAGGCGAGACCTGTGTTGAGACGTAGGAAATTGCAGGATGTACTGCGAGTAGAGCGGGATTTGCAGGGCGTCCCCTTGGTGGATGGAGTAGGGAATCTAGTTTTGGGACCACAGTCAGTTCCGCAGATTAGCACGCTGCTGAAGGATTACACTCAGGACGAGATCGCACATCTGACTAGTAAATATAAGCAGCAGTCGGG
The DNA here is from genome assembly GCF_054856555.1 of Leptonotus elevatus. NCBI lineage: Eukaryota > Metazoa > Chordata > Actinopteri > Syngnathiformes > Syngnathidae > Leptonotus > Leptonotus elevatus. The sequence goes on from NC_141252.1 coordinate 22,364,495, forward strand.
TGAAGCGCTAGATACTTGGTTGGTGCGTCTGGTGGAAATGGGTGCATCAGAGGTTAAGTTGGACCGTATGGACATTTAAAAGTTTGCACGGTTGATTACTGATGCAGGAATTAATTCTGTGGTACGCGTTGGTGTTACTGAGGGAGGAGAAAGTGGTTTATTGGAAGCGTATGTTATGGCTATGTTGGAACAGCGGCCTTAAGTGAGTAACTGGCCGGCTAAAACAAAACAATGTCACATGCTGTTCATGAGCTTCAGGAACCTGACAGTTCCTTGTGTTCAACATTCTTACGATTGTAATGTAATTTAAGAAAAATTACAATGTGATCTTGTGGATTTAAAGGGGAAATAAACCAATGTGTGATAAAATGCATATTATGTACACGATTTATAACTAGCTCTGTGTAAATTAGATGTTTAGACAAAAATATCTGATGTTATCTTTTTAATTTCCCAGAAGTCAAAACATAGGACAAAGGTGTCCAAACTACGCCTACGCACAATTTAATGCATTGTGGAATCATGTTTGGGATACTAAAATACAGTAAAAATGTTGAGTCTACAATGTTTTTTTTACGTGTGAGAGCCAAGATTAACTTTGTATTGCTTTAAATGCGTTTACAGCCCCTGATTGTACACTTTAGGTAAAACGGCCAAAATCTTCCTAATGAACAAGCGCACAATTAAATGCATGCTGGAATCATCTTCAGGATTCTAAAATACAATAACAATTTTAAGTCTACAACGTTTAGTTTAGGTGTGAGAGCCAAGATGAACTTTTTATTGCTTTAAATGCGTTTTCAGCCCCTGATTGTACACTTCAGGTGAAACTGTCAAAATATTTAAAATGAGCCTGCGCACAATGAAAAGCATGCTGGAATCATCTTCAGGATGCTAAAATACACTAAAAACAGTAACAAATTAGAGTCTACAATGTTTTTTTTAGGTGTGAGAGCCAAGATTAACTTTGTATTGCTTTAAAAGCGTTTACAGCCCCTGATTGTACACTTTAGGTAAAACAGCCAAAATCTTCCTAATGAACAAGCGCACAATTAAATGCATGCTAGAATCACCTTCAGGATTCTAAAATACACTAAATACAGTAACAATTTTGAGTCTACAATGTTTTTTTTTAGGTGTGAGAGCCAAGATTAACTTTGTATTGCTTTAAATGCGTTTACAGCCCCTGATTGTACACTTTAGGTAAAACTGTCAAAATATTTAAAATGAGCCTGCGCACAATTTAATGCATGCTGGAATCATTTTCAGGATGCTAAAATACACTAAATACAGCAACAAATTTGAGTCTACAATGAGGTTTTTTAGGTGTGAGAGACAAGATTAACTTTTTATTACTTTAAATGCGTTTACAGCCCCTGATTGTAAACTTTAGGTAAAACAGCCAAAATCTTCCTAATGAACAAGCGCACAATTAAATGCATGCTAGAATCATCTTCAGGATTCTAAAATACACTAATTACAGTAACAATTTTGAGTCTACAACGTTTAGTTTAGGTGTGAGAGCCAAGATGAACTTTTTATTGCTTTAAATGCATTTTCAGCCCGATTCTACACTTCAGATGAAACTGTCAAAATCTTCAAAATGAGCAAAAGCACAATGAAATTAATTTTGGAAACATCTTCAAGTTGCTAAAATATACTAATGACAGTAAAAAGTTTGAGTCCACAACATTTAGTTAAGGTGTGAGAGCCAAAATGAACTTTTTATTGCTTTAAATGCATTTTCAGCCCGAATGTACACTTCAGGTGAAACTGTCAAAATATTTAAAATGAGCCTGCGCACAATTTAATGCATGCTGGAATCATGTTTAGGATGCTAAAATACACTAAATACAGTAACAAATTTGAGTCTACAATGATTTTTTCAGGTGTGCGATTCAAGATTAACTTTTTATTGCTTGAAATGCGTTTTCAGCCCCTGATTGTACACTTCAGGTGAAGCTGTCAAAATCTTTAAAATGTGCATATGCACAAAGAAATGCATGTTGGAATCATCTTCAGGATGCTAAAATACATTAAAGACAGCAAACAAATTGAGTCTACAACGTTTAGTTTAGGTGTGAGAAACAAGATTAACTTTTTATTGCTTTAAATGCGTTTTCAGCCCCTGATTGTACACTTAAGGTGAAACTGTCAAAATATTTCAAATGAGCCTGCGCACAATTTAATGCATGCTGGAATCATCTTTAGGATGCTAAAATACACTAAATACAGCAACAAATTTGAGTCTACAATGGGTTTTTTTTAGGTGTGAGAGCCAATATTAACTTTGTATTGCTTTAAATGAGTTTACAGCCCCTGATTGGACACTATAGGTAAAACGGCCAAAATCTTCCTAATGAACATGCACACAATTAAATGCATGCTGGAATCATCTTCAGGATGCTAAAATACACTAAATACAGCAACAAATTTGAGTCTACAATGGGTTTTTTTTAGGTGTGGGAGCCAAGATTAACTTTTTATTGCTTTAAATGTGTTTTCAGCCCGAATGTACACTTCAGGTGAAACTGTCAAAATCTTCAAAATGAGCAAAAGCACAATGAAATTAATTTTGGAATCATCTTCAAGTTGCTAAAATACACCAATGAAAGCAAAAAGTTTGAGTCTACAACATTTAGTTAAGGTGTGAGAGCCAAAATGAACTTTTTATTGCTTTAAATGCATTTTCAGCCCGATTGTACACTTCAGGTGAAACTGTCAAAATCTTCAAAATGAGCAAAAGCACAATGAAATTAATGCTGTTATCATCTTCAAGTTGCTAAAATACACTAATGACAGCAAAAAGTTTGAGTCTACAACATTTAGTTAAGTTGTGAGAGCCAAAATGAACTTTTTATTGCTTTAAATGCATTTTCAGCCCGATTGTACACTTCAGGTGAAACTGTCAAAATCTTTAAAATGAGCAAAAGCACAATGAAATTAATGCTGGAATCATCTTCAAGTTGCTAAAATACACTAATGTCAGCAAAAAGTTTGAGTCTACAACATTTAGTTAAGGTGTGAGAGCCAAAATGAACTTTGTGTTGCTTTAAATGCATTTTCAGCCCGATTGTACACTTCAGGTGAAACTGTCAAAATCTTCAAAATGAGCAAAAGCACAATGAAATTAATGCTGGAAACATCTTCAAGTTGCTACAATACACTAATGACAGCAAAAAGTTTGAGTCTACAACATTTAGTTAAGGTGTGAGAGCCAAAATGAACTTTTTATTGCTTTAAATGCATTTTCAGCCCGAATGTACACTTCAGGTGAAACTGTCAAAATCTTCAAAATGAGCAAAAGCACAATGAAATTAATTTTGGAATAATCTTCAAGTTGCTAAAATACACCAATGAAAGCAAAAAGTTTGAGTCTACAACATTTAGTTAAGGTGTGAGAGCCAAAATGAACTTTTTATTGCTTTAAATGCAATTTCAGCCTGATTGTACACTTCAGGTGAAACTGTCAAAATCTTCAAAATGAGCAAAAGCACAATGAAATTAATGCTGGAATCATCTTAAAGTTGCTAAAATACACTAATGACAGCAAAAATTTTGAATCTACAACATTTAGTTAAGGTGTGAGAGCCAAAATGAACTTTTTATTGCTTTAAATGCATTTTCAGCCCGAATGTACACTTCAGGTGAAACTGTCAAAATCTTCAAAATGAGCAAAAGCACAATGAAATTAATGTTGGAATCATCTTCAAGTTGCTAAAATACACCAATGAAAGCAAAAAGTTTGAGTCTACAACATTTAGTTAAGGTGTGAGAGCCAAAATGAACTTTTTATTGCTTTAAATGCATTTTCAGCCCGATTGTACACTTCAGGTGAAACTGTCAAAATCTTCAAAATGAGCAAAAGCACAATGAAATTAATGCTGGAATCATCTTCAAGTTGCTAAAATACACTAATGACAGCAAACATTTTGAGTCTACAACATTTAGTTAAGGTGTGAGAGCCAAAATGAACTTTTTATTGCTTTAAATGCATTTTCAGCCCGATTCTACACTTCAGATGAAACTGTCAAAATCTTCAAAATGAGCAAAAGCACAATGAAATTAATTTTGGAAACATCTTCAAGTTGCTAAAATACACTAATGACAGCAAAAAGTTTGAGTCCACAACATTTAGTTAAGGTGTGAGAGCCAAAATGAACTTTTTATTGCTTTAAATGCATTTTCAGCCCGAATGTACACTTCAGGTGAAACTGTCAAAATCTTCAAAATGAGCAAAAGCACAATGAAATTAATGCTGGAATCATCTTCAAGTTGCTAAAATACATTAATGACAGCAAAAAGTTTGAGTCTACAACATTTAGTTAAGGTGTGAGATTCTAAATGATCTTTTTATTGCTTTAAATGCATTTTCAGCCCGATTGTACACTTCAGGTGAAACTGTCTAAATCTTCAAAATGAGCAAAAGCACAATGAAATTAATGCTGGAATCAACTTCAGGTTGCTAAAATACACTAATGTCAGCAAAAAGTTTGAGTCTACAACATTTAGTTAAGGTGTGAGAGCCAAAATGAACTTTGTGTTGCTTTAAATGCATTTTCAGCCCGATTGTACACTTCAGGTGAAACTGTCAAAATCTTCAAAATGAGCAAAAGCACAATGAAATTATTGCTGTAAACATCTTCAAGTTGCTACAATACACTAATGACAGCAAAAAGTTTGAGTCTACAACATTTAGTTAAGGTGTGAGAGCCAAAATGAACTTTTTATTGCTTTAAATGCATTTTCAGCCCGAATGTACACTTCAGGTGAAACTGTCAAAATCTTCAAAATGAGCAAAAGCACAATGAAATTAATTTTGGAATAATCTTCAAGTTGCTAAAATACACCAATGAAAGCAAAAAGTTTGAGTCTACAACATTTAGTTAAGGTGTGAGAGCCAAAATGAACTTTTTATTGCTTTAAATGCATTTTCAGCCCGATTGTACACTTCAGGTGAAACTGTCAAAATCTTCAAAATGAGCAAAAGCACAATGAAATTAATGCTGGAATCATCTTCAAGTTGCTAAAATACACTAATGACAGCAAACATTTTGAGTCTACAACATTTAGTTAAGGTGTGAGAGCCAAAATGAACTTTTTATTGCTTTAAATGCATTTTCAGCCCGATTCTACACTTCAGATGAAACTGTCAAAATCTTCAAAATGAGCAAAAGCACAATGAAATTAATTTTGGAAACATCTTCAAGTTGCTAAAATACACTAATGACAGCAAAAAGTTTGAGTCCACAACATTTAGTTAAGGTGTGAGAGCCAAAATGAACTTTTTATTGCTTTAAATGCATTTTCAGCCCGAATGTACACTTCAGGTGAAACTGTCAAAATCTTCAAAATGAGCAAAAGCACAATGAAATTAATGCTGGAATCATCTTCAAGTTGCTAAAATACATTAATGACAGCAAAAAGTTTGAGTCTACAACATTTAGTTAAGGTGTGAGATTCTAAATGATCTTTTTATTGCTTTAAATGCATTTTCAGCCCGATTGTACACTTCAGGTGAAACTGTCTAAATCTTCAAAATGAGCAAAAGCACAATGAAATTAATGCTGGAATCAACTTCAGGTTGCTAAAATACACTAATGTCAGCAAAAAGTTTGAGTCTACAACATTTAGTTAAGGTGTGAGAGCCAAAATGAACTTTGTGTTGCTTTAAATGCATTTTCAGCCCGATTGTACACTTCAGGTGAAACTGTCAAAATCTTCAAAATGAGCAAAAGCACAATGAAATTATTGCTGTAAACATCTTCAAGTTGCTACAATACACTAATGACAGCAAAAAGTTTGAGTCTACAACATTTAGTTAAGGTGTGAGAGCCAAAATGAACTTTTTATTGCTTTAAATGCATTTTCAGCCCGAATGTACACTTCAGGTGAAACTGTCAAAATCTTCAAAATGAGCAAAAGCACAATGAAATTAATGCTGGAATCATCTTAAAGTTGCTAAAATACACTAATGACAGCAAAAATTTTGAATCTACAACATTTAGTTAAGGTGTGAGAGCCAAAATGAACTTTTTATTGCTTTAAATGCATTTTCAGCCCGAATGTACACTTCAGGTGAAACTGTCAAAATCTTCAAAATGAGCAAAAGCACAATGAAATTAATGTTGGAATCATCTTCAAGTTGCTAAAATACACCAATGAAAGCAAAAAGTTTGAGTCTACAACATTTAGTTAAGGTGTGAGAGCCAAAATGAACTTTTTATTGCTTTAAATGCATTTTCAGCCCGATTGTACACTTCAGGTGAAACTGTCAAAATCTTCAAAATGAGCAAAAGCACAATGAAATTAATGCTGGAATCATCTTCAAGTTGCTAAAATACACTAATGACAGCAAACAGTTTGAGTCTACAACATTTAGTTAAGGTGTGAGAGCCAAAATGAACTTTTTATTGCTTTAAATGCATTTTCAGCCCGATTCTACACTTCAGATGAAACTGTCAAAATCTTCAAAATGAGCAAAAGCACAATGAAATTAATTTTGGAAACATCTTCAAGTTGCTAAAATACACTAATGACAGCAAAAAGTTTGAGTCCACAACATTTAGTTAAGGTGTGAGAGCCAAAATGAACTTTTTATTGCTTTAAATGCATTTTCAGCCCGAATGTACACTTCAGGTGAAACTGTCAAAATCTTCAAAATGAGCAAAAGCACAATGAAATTAATTTTGGAAACATCTTCAAGTTGCTAAAATACACTAATGACAGCAAAAAGTTTGAGTCCACAACATTTAGTTAAGGTGTGAGAGCCAAAATGAACTTTTTATTGCTTTAAATGCATTTTCAGCCCGAATGTACACTTCAGGTGAAACTGTCAAAATCTTCAAAATGAGCAAAAGCACAATGAAATTAATGCTGGAATCATCTTCAAGTTGCTAAAATACAGTAATGACAGCAAAAAGTTTGAGTCTACAACATTTAGTTAAGGTGTGAGATTCTAAATGATCTTTTTATTGCTTTAAATGCATTTTCAGCCCGAATGTACACTTCAGGTGAAACTGTCAAAATCTTCAAAATGAGCAAAAGCACAATGAAATTAATGCTGGAATCATCTTCAAGTTGCTAAAATACACTAATGACAGCAAACAGTTTGAGTCTACAACATTTAGTTAAGGTGTGAGAGCCAAAATGAACTTTTTATTGCTTTAAATGCATTTTCAGCCCGAATGTACACTTCAGGTGAAACTGTCAAAATCTTCAAAATGAGCAAAAGCACAATGAAATTAATGCTGTTATCATCTTCAAGTTGCTAAAATACACTAATGACAGCAAAACGTTTGAGTCTACAACATTTAGTTAAGTTGTGAGAGCCAAAATGAACTTTTTATTGCTTTAAATGCATTTTCAGCCCGATTGTACACTTCAGGTGAAACTGTCTAAATCTTCAAAATGAGCAAAAGCACAATGAAATTAATGCTGGAATCAACTTCAGGTTGCTAAAATACACTAATGACAGCAAAAAGTTTGAGTCTACAACATTTAGTTAAGGTGTGAGAGCCAAAATGAACTTTTTATTGCTGTAAACGCGTTTTCAGCACCTGATTAAACACTTCAGGTGAAAATGTCAAATTCATCAAAATGAGCAAAAGCACAATGAAATTAATGCTGGAATCATCTTCAAGTTACTAAAATACACTAATGACAGCAAAAAGTTTGAGTCTACATCATTTAGTTAAGGTGTGAGAGCAAAAATGAACTTCGTATTGCTTTAAATGCATTTTCAGCCCGATTGTACACTTAAGGTGAAACTGTCAAAATCTTCAAAATGAGCAAAAGCACAATGAAATTAATGCTGTTATCATCTTCAAGTTGCTAAAATACACTAATGACAGCAAAACGTTTGAGTCTACAACATTTAGTTAAGTTGTGAAAGCCTAAATGAAATTTTTATTGCTTTAAACGCATTTTCAGCCCCTGATTGTACACTTCAGGTGAAACTGTCAAAATCTTCTAAATGAGCAAAAGCACAATGAAGTTAATGCTGGAATCATCTTCAAGTTGCTAAAATACACTAATGACACCAAAAAGTTTGAGTCTACAACATTTAGTTAAGGTGTGAGAGCCAAAATGAACTTTTTATTGCTTTAAATGCATTTTCAGCCCGATTCTACACTTCAGATGAAACTGTCAAAATCTTCAAAATGAGCAAAAGCACAATGAAATTAATTTTGGAAACATCTTCAAGTTGCTAAAATACACTAATGACAGCAAAAAGTTTGAGTCCACAACATTTAGTTAAGGTGTGAGAGCCAAAATGAACTTTTTATTGCTTTAAATGCATTTTCAGCCCGAATGTACACTTCAGGTGAAACTGTCAAAATCTTCAAAATGAGCAAAAGCACAATGAAATTAATGCTGGAATCATCTTCAAGTTGCTAAAATACATTAATGACAGCAAAAAGTTTGAGTCTACAACATTTAGTTAAGGTGTGAGATTCTAAATGATCTTTTTATTGCTTTAAATGCATTTTCAGCCCGATTGTACACTTCAGGTGAAACTGTCAAAATCTTCAAAATGAGCAAAAGCACAATGAAATTAATGCTGGAATCAACTTCAGGTTGCTAAAATACACTAATGACAGCAAAAAGTTTGAGTCTACAACATTTAGTTAAGGTGTGAGAGCCAAAATGAACTTTTTATTGCTTTAAATGCAATTTCAGCCCGATTGTACACTTCAGGTGAAACTGTCAAAATCTTCAAAATGAGCAAAAGCACAATGAAATTAATGCTGGAATCATCTTAAAGTTGCTAAAATACACTAATGACAGCAAAATTTTTGAATCTACAACATTTAGTTAAGGTGTGAGAGCCAAAATGAACTTTTTATTGCTTTAAATGCATTTTCAGCCCGAATGTACACTTCAGGTGAAACTGTCAAAATCTTCAAAATGAGCAAAAGCACAATGAAATTAATGTTGGAATCATCTTCAAGTTGCTAAAATACACCAATGAAAGCAAAAAGTTTGAGTCTACAACATTTAGTTAAGGTGTGAGAGCCAAAATGAACTTTTTATTGCTTTAAATGCATTTTCAGCCCGATTGTACACTTCAGGTGAAACTGTCAAAATCTTCAAAATGAGCAAAAGCACAATGAAATTAATGCTGGAATCATCTTCAAGTTGCTAAAATACACTAATGACAGCAAACAGTTTGAGTCTACAACATTTAGTTAAGGTGTGAGATTCTAAATGATCTTTTTATTGCTTTAAATGCATTTTCAGCCCGATTGTACACTTCAGGTGAAACTGTCAAAATCTTCAAAATGAGCAAAAGCACAATGAAATTAATTTTGGAAACATCTTCAAGTTGCTAAAATACACTAATGACAGCAAAAAGTTTGAGTCCACAACATTTAGTTAAGGTGTGAGAGCCAAAATGAACTTTTTATTGCTTTAAATGCATTTTCAGCCCGAATGTACACTTCAGGTGAAACTGTCAAAATCTTCAAAATGAGCAAAAGCACAATGAAATTAATGCTGTTATCATCTTCAAGTTGCTAAAATACACTAATGACAGCAAAAAGTTTGAGTCTACAACATTTAGTTAAGTTGTGAGAGCCAAAATGAACTTTTTATTGCTTTAAATGCATTTTCAGCCCGATTGTACACTTCAGGTGAAACTGTCAAAATCTTTAAAATGAGCAAAAGCACAATGAAATTAATGCTGGAATCATCTTCAAGTTGCTAAAATACACTAATGTCAGCAAAAAGTTTGAGTCTACAACATTTAGTTAAGGTGTGAAAGCCAAAATGAACTTTTTATTGCTTTAAATGCATTTTCAGCCCGAATGTACACTTCAGGTGAAACTGTCAAAATCTTTAAAATGAGCCAAAGCACAATGAAATTAATTTTGGAATCATCTTCAAGTTGCTAAAATACACCAATGAAAGCAAAAAGTTTGAGTCTACAACATTTAGTTAAGGTGTGAGAGCCAAAATGAACTTTTTATTGCTTTAAATGCATTTTCAGCCCGATTGTACACTTCAGGTGAAACTGTCAAAATCTTGAAAATGAGCAAAAGCACAATGAAATTAATGCTGGAATCATCTTCAAGTTGCTAAAATACATTAATGACAGCAAAAAGTTTGAGTCTACAACATTTAGTTAAGGTGTGAGATTCTAAATGATCTTTTTATTGCTTTAAATGCATTTTCAGCCCGATTGTACACTTCAGGTGAAACTGTCAAAATCTTCAAAATGAGCAAAAGCACAATGAAATTAATGCTGGAATCAACTTCAGGTTGCTAAAATACACTAATGACAGCAAAAAGTTTGAGTCTACAACATTTAGTTAAGGTGTGAGAGCCAAAATGAACTTTTTATTGCTTTAAATGCAATTTCAGCCCGATTGTACACTTCAGGTGAAACTGTCAAAATCTTCAAAATGAGCAAAAGCACAATGAAATTAATGCTGGAATCATCTTAAAGTTGCTAAAATACACTAATGACAGCAAAATTTTTGAATCTACAACATTTAGTTAAGGTGTGAGAGCCAAAATGAACTTTTTATTGCTTTAAATGCATTTTCAGCCCGAATGTACACTTCAGGTGAAACTGTCAAAATCTTCAAAATGAGCAAAAGCACAATGAAATTAATGTTGGAATCATCTTCAAGTTGCTAAAATACACCAATGAAAGCAAAAAGTTTGAGTCTACAACATTTAGTTAAGGTGTGAGAGCCAAAATGAACTTTTTATTGCTTTAAATGCATTTTCAGCCCGATTGTACACTTCAGGTGAAACTGTCAAAATCTTCAAAATGAGCAAAAGCACAATGAAATTAATGCTGGAATCATCTTCAAGTTGCTAAAATACACTAATGACAGCAAACAGTTTGAGTCTACAACATTTAGTTAAGGTGTGAGAGCCAAAATGAACTTTTTATTGCTTTAAATGCATTTTCAGCCCGATTCTACACTTCAGATGAAACTGTCAAAATCTTCAAAATGAGCAAAAGCACAATGAAATTAATTTTGGAAACATCTTCAAGTTGCTAAAATACACTAATGACAGCAAAAAGTTTGAGTCCACAACATTTAGTTAAGGTGTGAGAGCCAAAATGAACTTTTTATTGCTTTAAATGCATTTTCAGCCCGAATGTACACTTCAGGTGAAACTGTCAAAATCTTCAAAATGAGCAAAAGCACAATGAAATTAATGCTGTTATCATCTTCAAGTTGCTAAAATACACTAATGACAGCAAAAAGTTTGAGTCTACAACATTTAGTTAAGTTGTGAGAGCCAAAATGAACTTTTTATTGCTTTAAATGCATTTTCAGCCCGATTGTACACTTCAGGTGAAACTGTCAAAATCTTTAAAATGAGCAAAAGCACAATGAAATTAATGCTGGAATCATCTTCAAGTTGCTAAAATACACTAATGTCAGCAAAAAGTTTGAGTCTACAACATTTAGTTAAGGTGTGAAAGCCAAAATGAACTTTTTATTGCTTTAAATGCATTTTCAGCCCGAATGTACACTTCAGGTGAAACTGTCAAAATCTTTAAAATGAGCCAAAGCACAATGAAATTAATGCTGGAATCATCTTCAAGTTGCTAAAATACACTAATGTCAGCAAAAAGTTTGAGTCTACAACATTTAGTTAAGGTGTGAGAGCCAAAATGAACTTTGTGTTGCTTTAAATGCATTTTCAGCCCGATTGTACACTTCAGGTGAAACTGTCAAAATCTTCAAAATGAGCAAAAGCACAATGAAATTAATGCTGGAAACATCTTCAAGTTGCTACAATACACTAATGACAGCAAAAAGTTTGAGTCTACAACATTTAGTTAAGGTGTGAGAGCCAAAATGAACTTTTTATTGCTTTAAATGCATTTTCAGCCCGAATGTACACTTCAGGTGAAACTGTCAAAATCTTCAAAATGAGCAAAAGCACAATGAAATTAATTTTGGAATAATCTTCAAGTTTTTAAAATACACCAATGAAAGCAAAAAGTTTGAGTCTACAACATTTAGTTAAGGTGTGAGAGCCAAAATGAACTTTTTATTGCTTTAAATGCAATTTCAGCCCGATTGTACACTTCAGGTGAAACTGTCAAAATCTTCAAAATGAGCAAAAGCACAATGAATATAATGCTGGAATCATCTTCAAGTTGCTAAAATACACTAATGACAGCAAAAAGTTTGAGTCTACAACATTTAGTTAAGGTGTGAGAGCCAAAATGAACTTTGTATTGCTTTAAATGCATTTTCAGCCCGATTGTACACTTCAGGTGAAACTGTCAAAATCTTCAAAATGAGCAAAAGCACAATGAAATTAATGCTGTTATCATCTTCAAGTTGCTAAAATACACTAATGACAGCAAAAAGTTTGAGTCTACAACATTTAGTTAAGTTGTGAGAGCCAAAATGAACTTTGTATTGCTTTAAATGCAATTTCAGCCCGATTGTACACTTCAGGTGAAACTGTCAAAATCTTTAAAATGAGCAAAAGCACAATGAAATTAATGCTGGAATCATCTTCAAGTTGCTAAAATACACTAATGTCAGCAAAAAGTTTGAGTCTACAACATTTAGTTAAGGTGTGAGAGCCAAAATGAACTTTGTGTTGCTTTAAATGCATTTTCAGCCCGATTGTACACTTCAGGTGAAACTGTCAAAATCTTCAAAATGAGCAAAAGCACAATGAAATTAATGCTGGAAACATCTTCAAGTTGCTACAATACACTAATGACAGCAAAAAGTTTGAGTCTACAACATTTAGTTAAGGTGTGAGAGCCAAAATGAACTTTTTATTGCTGTAAACGCGTTTTCAGCACCTGATTAAACACTTCAGGTGAAAATGTCAAATTCTTCAAAATGAGCAAAAGCACAATGAAATTAATGCTGGAATCATCTTCAAGTTACTAAAATACACTAATGACAGCAAAAAGTTTGAGTCTACATCATTTAGTTAAGGTGTGAGGGCAAAAATGAACTTCGTATTGCTTTAAATGCATTTTCAGCCCGATTGTACACTTCAGGTGAAACTGTCAAAATCTTCAAAATGAGCAAAAGCACAATGAAATTAATGCTGTTATCATCTTCAAGTTGCTAAAATACACTATTGACAGCAAAAAGTTTGAGTCTACAACATTTAGTTAAGGTGTGAGTGCCAAAATGAACTTTTTATTGCTTTAAATGCATTTTCAGCCCGATTCTACACTTCAGATGAAACTGTAAAAATCTTCAAAATGAGCAAAAGCACAATGAAATTAATTTTGGAAACATCTTCAAGTTGCTAAAATACACTAATGACAGCAAAAAGTTTGAGTCCACAACATTTAGTTAAGGTGTGAGAGCCAAAATGAACTTTTTATTGCTTTAAATGCATTTTCAGCCCGAATGTACACTTCAGGTGAAACTGTCAAAATCTTCAAAATGAGCAAAAGCACAATGAAATTAATGTTGGAATCATCTTCAAGTTGCTAAAATACATTAATGACAGCTAAAAGTTTGAGTCTACAACATTTAGTTAAGGTGTGAGATTCTAAATGATCTTTTTATTGCTTTAAATGCATTTTCAGCCCGATTGTACACTTCAGGTGAAAATGTCAAAATCTTCAAAATGAGCAAAAGCACAATGAAATTAATGCTTGAATCATCTTCATTTTGCTAACATACACTAATGACAGCAAAAAGTTTGAGTCTACAACATTTAGTTAAGGTGTGAGAGCCAAAATGAACTTTTTATGGCTTTAAATGCATTTTCAGCCTGATTGTACACTTCAGGTGAAACTGTCAAAATCTTCAAAATGAGCAAAAGCACAATGAAATTAATGCTGGAATCATCTTAAAGTTGCTAAAATACACTAATGACAGCAAAATTTTTGAATCTACAACATTTAGTTAAGGTGTGAGAGCCAAAATGAACTTTTTATTGCTTTAAATGCATTTTCAGCCCGAATGTACACTTCAGGTGAAACTGTCAAAATCTTCAAAATGAGCAAAAGCACAATGAAATTAATGTTGGAATCATCTTCAAGTTGCTAAAATACACCAATGAAAGCAAAAAGTTTGAGTCTACAACATTTAGTTAAGGTGTGAGAGCCAAAATGAACTTTTTATTGCTTTAAATGCATTTTCAGCCCGATTGTACACTTCAGGTGAAACTGTCAAAATCTTCAAAATGAGCAAAAGCACAATGAAATTAATGCTGGAATCATCTTCAAGTTGCTAAAATACACTAATGACAGCAAACAGTTTGAGTCTACAACATTTAGTTAAGGTGTGAGATTCTAAATGATCTTTTTATTGCTTTAAATGCATTTTCAGCCCGATTGTACACTTCAGGTGAAACTGTCAAAATCTTCAAAATGAGCAAAAGCACAATGAAATTAATTTTGGAAACATCTTCAAGTTGCTAAAATACACTAATGACAGCAAAAAGTTTGAGTCCACAACATTTAGTTAAGGTGTGAGAGCCAAAATGAACTTTTTATTGCTTTAAATGCATTTTCAGCCCGAATGTACACTTCAGGTGAAACTGTCAAAATCTTCAAAATGAGCAAAAGCACAATGAAATTAATGCTGTTATCATCTTCAAGTTGCTAAAATACACTAATGACAGCAAAAAGTTTGAGTCTACAACATTTAGTTAAGTTGTGAGAGCCAAAATGAACTTTTTATTGCTTTAAATGCATTTTCAGCCCGATTGTACACTTCAGGTGAAACTGTCAAAATCTTTAAAATGAGCAAAAGCACAATGAAATTAATGCTGGAATCATCTTCAAGTTGCTAAAATACACTAATGTCAGCAAAAAGTTTGAGTCTACAACATTTAGTTAAGGTGTGAAAGCCAAAATGAACTTTTTATTGCTTTAAATGCATTTTCAGCCCGAATGTACACTTCAGGTGAAACTGTCAAAATCTTTAAAATGAGCCAAAGCACAATGAAATTAATTTTGGAATCATCTTCAAGTTGCTAAAATACACCAATGAAAGCAAAAAGTTTGAGTCTACAACATTTAGTTAAGGTGTGAGAGCCAAAATGAACTTTTTATTGCTTTAAATGCATTTTCAGCCCGATTGTACACTTCAGGTGAAACTGTCAAAATCTTGAAAATGAGCAAAAGCACAATGAAATTAATGCTGGAATCATCTTCAAGTTGCTAAAATACATTAATGACAGCAAAAAGTTTGAGTCTACAACATTTAGTTAAGGTGTGAGATTCTAAATGATCTTTTTATTGCTTTAAATGCATTTTCAGCCCGATTGTACACTTCAGGTGAAACTGTCAAAATCTTCAAAATGAGCAAAAGCACAATGAAATTAATGCTGGAATCAACTTCAGGTTGCTAAAATACACTAATGACAGCAAAAAGTTTGAGTCTACAACATTTAGTTAAGGTGTGAGAGCCAAAATGAACTTTTTATTGCTTTAAATGCAATTTCAGCCCGATTGTACACTTCAGGTGAAACTGTCAAAATCTTCAAAATGAGCAAAAGCACAATGAAATTAATGCTGGAATCATCTTAAAGTTGCTAAAATACACTAATGACAGCAAAATTTTTGAATCTACAACATTTAGTTAAGGTGTGAGAGCCAAAATGAACTTTTTATTGCTTTAAATGCATTTTCAGCCCGAATGTACACTTCAGGTGAAACTGTCAAAATCTTCAAAATGAGCAAAAGCACAATGAAATTAATGTTGGAATCATCTTCAAGTTGCTAAAATACACCAATGAAAGCAAAAAGTTTGAGTCTACAACATTTAGTTAAGGTGTGAGAGCCAAAATGAACTTTTTATTGCTTTAAATGCATTTTCAGCCCGATTGTACACTTCAGGTGAAACTGTCAAAATCTTCAAAATGAGCAAAAGCACAATGAAATTAATGCTGGAATCATCTTCAAGTTGCTAAAATACACTAATGACAGCAAACAGTTTGAGTCTACAACATTTAGTTAAGGTGTGAGAGCCAAAATGAACTTTTTATTGCTTTAAATGCATTTTCAGCCCGATTCTACACTTCAGATGAAACTGTCAAAATCTTCAAAATGAGCAAAAGCACAATGAAATTAATTTTGGAAACATCTTCAAGTTGCTAAAATACACTAATGACAGCAAAAAGTTTGAGTCCACAACATTTAGTTAAGGTGTGAGAGCCAAAATGAACTTTTTATTGCTTTAAATGCATTTTCAGCCCGAATGTACACTTCAGGTGAAACTGTCAAAATCTTCAAAATGAGCAAAAGCACAATGAAATTAATGCTGTTATCATCTTCAAGTTGCTAAAATACACTAATGACAGCAAAAAGTTTGAGTCTACAACATTTAGTTAAGTTGTGAGAGCCAAAATGAACTTTTTATTGCTTTAAATGCATTTTCAGCCCGATTGTACACTTCAGGTGAAACTGTCAAAATCTTTAAAATGAGCAAAAGCACAATGAAATTAATGCTGGAATCATCTTCAAGTTGCTAAAATACACTAATGTCAGCAAAAAGTTTGAGTCTACAACATTTAGTTAAGGTGTGAAAGCCAAAATGAACTTTTTATTGCTTTAAATGCATTTTCAGCCCGAATGTACACTTCAGGTGAAACTGTCAAAATCTTTAAAATGAGCCAAAGCACAATGAAATTAATGCTGGAATCATCTTCAAGTTGCTAAAATACACTAATGTCAGCAAAAAGTTTGAGTCTACAACATTTAGTTAAGGTGTGAGAGCCAAAATGAACTTTGTGTTGCTTTAAATGCATTTTCAGCCCGATTGTACACTTCAGGTGAAACTGTCAAAATCTTCAAAATGAGCAAAAGCACAATGAAATTAATGCTGGAAACATCTTCAAGTTGCTACAATACACTAATGACAGCAAAAAGTTTGAGTCTACAACATTTAGTTAAGGTGTGAGAGCCAAAATGAACTTTTTATTGCTTTAAATGCATTTTCAGCCCGAATGTACACTTCAGGTGAAACTGTCAAAATCTTCAAAATGAGCAAAAGCACAATGAAATTAATTTTGGAATAATCTTCAAGTTTTTAAAATACACCAATGAAAGCAAAAAGTTTGAGTCTACAACATTTAGTTAAGGTGTGAGAGCCAAAATGAACTTTTTATTGCTTTAAATGCAATTTCAGCCCGATTGTACACTTCAGGTGAAACTGTCAAAATCTTCAAAATGAGCAAAAGCACAATGAATATAATGCTGGAATCATCTTCAAGTTGCTAAAATACACTAATGACAGCAAAAAGTTTGAGTCTACAACATTTAGTTAAGGTGTGAGAGCCAAAATGAACTTTGTATTGCTTTAAATGCATTTTCAGCCCGATTGTACACTTCAGGTGAAACTGTCAAAATCTTCAAAATGAGCAAAAGCACAATGAAATTAATGCTGTTATCATCTTCAAGTTGCTAAAATACACTAATGACAGCAAAAAGTTTGAGTCTACAACATTTAGTTAAGTTGTGAGAGCCAAAATGAACTTTGTATTGCTTTAAATGCAATTTCAGCCCGATTGTACACTTCAGGTGAAACTGTCAAAATCTTTAAAATGAGCAAAAGCACAATGAAATTAATGCTGGAATCATCTTCAAGTTGCTAAAATACACTAATGTCAGCAAAAAGTTTGAGTCTACAACATTTAGTTAAGGTGTGAGAGCCAAAATGAACTTTGTGTTGCTTTAAATGCATTTTCAGCCCGATTGTACACTTCAGGTGAAACTGTCAAAATCTTCAAAATGAGCAAAAGCACAATGAAATTAATGCTGGAAACATCTTCAAGTTGCTACAATACACTAATGACAGCAAAAAGTTTGAGTCTACAACATTTAGTTAAGGTGTGAGAGCCAAAATGAACTTTTTATTGCTGTAAACGCGTTTTCAGCACCTGATTAAACACTTCAGGTGAAAATGTCAAATTCTTCAAAATGAGCAAAAGCACAATGAAATTAATGCTGGAATCATCTTCAAGTTACTAAAATACACTAATGACAGCAAAAAGTTTGAGTCTACATCATTTAGTTAAGGTGTGAGGGCAAAAATGAACTTCGTATTGCTTTAAATGCATTTTCAGCCCGATTGTACACTTCAGGTGAAACTGTCAAAATCTTCAAAATGAGCAAAAGCACAATGAAATTAATGCTGTTATCATCTTCAAGTTGCTAAAATACACTATTGACAGCAAAAAGTTTGAGTCTACAACATTTAGTTAAGGTGTGAGTGCCAAAATGAACTTTTTATTGCTTTAAATGCATTTTCAGCCCGATTCTACACTTCAGATGAAACTGTAAAAATCTTCAAAATGAGCAAAAGCACAATGAAATTAATTTTGGAAACATCTTCAAGTTGCTAAAATACACTAATGACAGCAAAAAGTTTGAGTCCACAACATTTAGTTAAGGTGTGAGAGCCAAAATGAACTTTTTATTGCTTTAAATGCATTTTCAGCCCGAATGTACACTTCAGGTGAAACTGTCAAAATCTTCAAAATGAGCAAAAGCACAATGAAATTAATGTTGGAATCATCTTCAAGTTGCTAAAATACATTAATGACAGCTAAAAGTTTGAGTCTACAACATTTAGTTAAGGTGTGAGATTCTAAATGATCTTTTTATTGCTTTAAATGCATTTTCAGCCCGATTGTACACTTCAGGTGAAACTGTCTAAATCTTCAAAATGAGCAAAAGCACAATGAAATTAATGCTGGAATCAACTTCAGGTTGCTAAAATACACTAATGACAGCAAAAAGTTTGAGTCTACAACATTTAGTTAAGGTGTGAGAGCCAAAATGAACTTTTTATTGCTGTAAACGCGTTTTCAGCACCTGATTAAACACTTCAGGTGAAAATGTCAAATTCATCAAAATGAGCAAAAGCACAATGAAATTAATGCTGGAATCATCTTCAAGTTACTAAAATACACTAATGACAGCAAAAAGTTTGAGTCTACATCATTTAGTTAAGGTGTGAGAGCAAAAATGAACTTCGTATTGCTTTAAATGCATTTTCAGCCCGATTGTACACTTAAGGTGAAACTGTCAAAATCTTCAAAATGAGCAAAAGCACAATGAAATTAATGCTGTTATCATCTTCAAGTTGCTAAAATACACTAATGACAGCAAAACGTTTGAGTCTACAACATTTAGTTAAGTTGTGAGAGCCAAAATGAACTTTTTATTGCTTTAAATGCATTTTCAGCCCGATTGTACACTTCAGGTGAAACTGTCAAAATCTTTAAAATGAGCAAAAGCACAATGAAATTAATGCTGGAATCATCTTCAAGTTGCTAAAATACACTAATATCAGCAAAAAGTTTGAGTCTACAACATTTAGTTAAGGTGTGAAAGCCTAAATGAAATTTTTATTGCTTTAAACGCATTTTCAGCCCCTGATTGTACACTTCAGGTGAAACTGTCAAAATCTTCTAAATGAGCAAAAGCACAATGAAGTTAATGCTGGAATCATCTTCAAGTTGCTAAAATACACTAATGACACCAAAAAGTTTGAGTCTACAACATTTAGTTAAGGTGTGAGAGCCAAAATGAACTTTTTATTGCTTTAAATGCATTTTCAGCCCGATTCTACACTTCAGATGAAACTGTCAAAATCTTCAAAATGAGCAAAAGCACAATGAAATTAATTTTGGAAACATCTTCAAGTTGCTAAAATACACTAATGACAGCAAAAAGTTTGAGTCCACAACATTTAGTTAAGGTGTGAGAGCCAAAATGAACTTTTTATTGCTTTAAATGCATTTTCAGCCCGAATGTACACTTCAGGTGAAACTGTCAAAATCTTCAAAATGAGCAAAAGCACAATGAAATTAATGCTGGAATCATCTTCAAGTTGCTAAAATACACTAATGACAGCAAAAAGTTTGAGTCTACAACATTTAGTTAAGGTGTGAGAGCCAAAATGAACTTTTTATTGCTGTAAACGCGTTTTCAGCACCTGATTAAACACTTCAGGTGAAAATGTCAAATTCTTCAAAATGAGCAAAAGCACAATGAAATTAATGCTGGAATCATCTTCAAGTTACTAAAATACACTAATGACACTAAAAAGTTTGAGTCTACATCATTTAGTTAAGGTGTGAGAGCAAAAATGAACTTCGTATTGCTTTAAATGCATTTTCAGCCCGATTGTACACTTCAGGTGAAACTGTCAAAATCTTCAAAATGAGCAAAAGCACAATGAAATTAATGCTGTTATCATCTTCAAGTTGCTAAAATACACTAATGACAGCAAAAAGTTTGAGTCTACAACATTTAGTTAAGTTGTGAAAGCCAAAATGAACTTTTTATTGCTTTAAATGCATTTTCAGCCCGATTGTACACTTCAGGTGAAACTGTCAAAATCTTTAAAATGATAAAAAGCACAATGAAATTAATGCTTGAATCATCTTCAAGTTGCTAAAATACACTAATGTCAGCAAAAAGTTTGAGTCTACAACATTTAGTTAAGGTGTGAAAGCCTAAATGAAATTTTTATTGCTTTAAACGAATTTTCAGCCCCTGATTGTACACTTCAGGTGAAACTGTCAAAATCTTCTAAATGAGCAAAAGCACAATGAAGTTAATGCTGGAATCATCTTCAAGTTGCTAAAATACACTAATGACACCAAAAAGTTTGAGTCTACAACATTTAGTTAAGGTGTGAGAGCCAAAATGAACTTTTTATTGCTTTAAATGCATTTTCAGCCCGATTCTACACTTCAGATGAAACTTTCAAAATCTTCAAAATGAGCAAAAGCACAATGAAATTAATTTTGGAAACATCTTCAAGTTGCTAAAATACACTAATGACAGCAAAAAGTTTGAGTCCACAACATTTAGTTAAGGTGTGAGAGCCAAAATGAACTTTTTATTGCTTTAAATGCATTTTCAGCCCGAATGTACACTTCAGGTGAAACTGTCAAAATCTTCAAAATGAGCAAAAGCACAATGAAATTAATGCTGGAATCATCTTCAAGTTGCTAAAATACATTAATGACAGCAAAAAGTTTGAGTCTACAACATTTAGTTAAGGTGTGAGATTCTAAATGATCTTTTTATTGCTTTAAATGCATTTTCAGCCTGATTGTACACTTCAGGTGAAACTGTCTAAATCTTCAAAATGAGCAAAAGCACAATGAAATTAATGCTGGAATCAACTTCAGGTTGCTAAAATACACTAATGACAGTCAAAAATTTGAGTCTACAACATTTAGTTAAGGTGTGAGAGCCAAAATGAACTTTTTATTGCTGTAAACGCGTTTTCAGCACCTGATTAAACATTTCAGGTGAAAATGTCAAATTCTTCAAAATGAGCAAAAGCACAATGAAATTAATGCTGGAATCATCTTCAAGTTACTAAAATACACTAATGACAGCAAAAAGTTTGAGTCTACATCATTTAGTTAAGGTGTGAGAGCAAAAATGAACTTCGTATTGCTTTAAATGCATTTTCAGCCCGATTGTACACTTTAGGTGAAACTGTCAAAATCTTCAAAATGAGTAAAAGCACAATGAAATTAATGCTGTTATCATCTTCAAGTTGCTAAAATACACTAATGACAGCAAAAAGTTTGAGTCTACAACATTTAGTTAAGTTGTGAGAGCCAAAATGAACTTTTTATTGCTTTAAATGCATTTTCAGCCCGATTGTACACTTCAGGTGAAACTGTCAAAATCTTTAAAATGAGCAAAAGCACAATGAAATCAATGCTGGAATCATCTTCAAGTTGCTAAAATACACTAATGTCAGCAAAAAGTTTGAGTCTACAACATTTAGTTAAGGTGTGAGAGCCAAAATGAACTTTTTATTGCTCTAAATGCATTTTCAGCCCGAATGTACACTTCAGGTGAAACTGTCAAAATCTTCAAAATGAGCAAAAGCACAATGAAATTAATTTTGGAATCATCTTCAAGTTGCTAAAATACACCAATGAAAGCAAAAAGTTTGAGTCTACAACATTTAGTTAAGGTGTGAGAGCCAAAAGGAACTTTTTATTGCTTTAAATGCAATTTCAGCCCGATTGTACATTTCAGGTGAAACTGTCAAAATCTTCAAAATGAGCAAAAGCACAATGAAATTAATGCTGGAATCAACTTCAGGTTGCTAAAATACACTAATGACAGCAAAAAGTTTGAGTCTACAACATTTAGTTAAGGTGTGAGAGCCACAATGAACTTTTTATTGCTCTAAATGCATTTTCAGCCCGAATGTACACTTCAGGTGAAACTGTCAAAATCTTCAAAATGAGCAAAAGCACAATGAAATTAATTTTGGAATCATCTTCAAGTTGCTAAAATACACCAATGAAAGCAAAAAGTTTGAGTCTACAACATTTAGTTAAGGTGTGAGAGCCAAAATGAACTTTTTATTGCTTTAAATGCAATTTCAGCCCGATTGTACATTTCATGTGAAACTGTCAAAATCTTCAAAATGAGCAAAAGCACAATGAAATTAATTTTGGAATAATCTTCAAGTTGCTAAAATACACCAATGAAAGCAAAAAGTTTGAGTCTACAACATTTAGTTAAGGTGTGAGAGCCAAAATGAACTTTTTATTGCTTTAAATGCAATTTCAGCCCGATTGTACACTTCAGGTGAAACTGTCAAAATCTTCAAAATGAGCAAAAGCACAATGAATATAATGCTGGAATCATCTTCAAGTTGCTAAAATACACTAATGACAGCAAAAAGTTTGAGTCTACAACATTTAGTTAAGGTGTGAGAGCCAAAATGAACTTTGTATTGCTTTAAATGCATTTTCAGCCCGATTGTACACTTCAGGTGAAACTGTCAAAATCTTCAAAATGAGCAAAAGCACAATGAAATTAATGCTGTTATCATCTTCAAGTTGCTAAAATACACTAATGACAGCAAAAAGTTTGAGTCTACAACATTTAGTTAAGTTGTGAGAGCCAAAATGAACTTTGTATTGCTTTAAATGCAATTTCAGCCCGATTGTACACTTCAGGTGAAACTGTCAAAATCTTTAAAATGAGCAAAAGCACAATGAAATTAATGCTGGAATCATCTTCAAGTTGCTAAAATACACTAATGTCAGCAAAAAGTTTGAGTCTACAACATTTAGTTAAGGTGTGAGAGCCAAAATGAACTTTGTGTTGCTTTAAATGCATTTTCAGCCCGATTGTACACTTCAGGTGAAACTGTCAAAATCTTCAAAATGAGCAAAAGCACAATGAAATTAATGCTGGAAACATCTTCAAGTTGCTACAATACACTAATGACAGCAAAAAGTTTGAGTCTACAACATTTAGTTAAGGTGTGAGAGCCAAAATGAACTTTTTATTGCTGTAAACGCGTTTTCAGCACCTGATTAAACACTTCAGGTGAAAATGTCAAATTCTTCAAAATGAGCAAAAGCACAATGAAATTAATGCTGGAATCATCTTCAAGTTACTAAAATACACTAATGACAGCAAAAAGTTTGAGTCTACATCATTTAGTTAAGGTGTGAGGGCAAAAATGAACTTCGTATTGCTTTAAATGCATTTTCAGCCCGATTGTACACTTCAGGTGAAACTGTCAAAATCTTCAAAATGAGCAAAAGCACAATGAAATTAATGCTGTTATCATCTTCAAGTTGCTAAAATACACTATTGACAGCAAAAAGTTTGAGTCTACAACATTTAGTTAAGGTGTGAGTGCCAAAATGAACTTTTTATTGCTTTAAATGCATTTTCAGCCCGATTCTACACTTCAGATGAAACTGTAAAAATCTTCAAAATGAGCAAAAGCACAATGAAATTAATTTTGGAAACATCTTCAAGTTGCTAAAATACACTAATGACAGCAAAAAGTTTGAGTCCACAACATTTAGTTAAGGTGTGAGAGCCAAAATGAACTTTTTATTGCTTTAAATGCATTTTCAGCCCGAATGTACACTTCAGGTGAAACTGTCAAAATCTTCAAAATGAGCAAAAGCACAATGAAATTAATGTTGGAATCATCTTCAAGTTGCTAAAATACATTAATGACAGCTAAAAGTTTGAGTCTACAACATTTAGTTAAGGTGTGAGATTCTAAATGATCTTTTTATTGCTTTAAATGCATTTTCAGCCCGATTGTACACTTCAGGTGAAACTGTCTAAATCTTCAAAATGAGCAAAAGCACAATGAAATTAATGCTGGAATCAACTTCAGGTTGCTAAAATACACTAATGACAGCAAAAAGTTTGAGTCTACAACATTTAGTTAAGGTGTGAGAGCCAAAATGAACTTTTTATTGCTGTAAACGCGTTTTCAGCACCTGATTAAACACTTCAGGTGAAAATGTCAAATTCATCAAAATGAGCAAAAGCACAATGAAATTAATGCTGGAATCATCTTCAAGTTACTAAAATACACTAATGACAGCAAAAAGTTTGAGTCTACATCATTTAGTTAAGGTGTGAGAGCAAAAATGAACTTCGTATTGCTTTAAATGCATTTTCAGCCCGATTGTACACTTAAGGTGAAACTGTCAAAATCTTCAAAATGAGCAAAAGCACAATGAAATTAATGCTGTTATCATCTTCAAGTTGCTAAAATACACTAATGACAGCAAAACGTTTGAGTCTACAACATTTAGTTAAGTTGTGAGAGCCAAAATGAACTTTTTATTGCTTTAAATGCATTTTCAGCCCGATTGTACACTTCAGGTGAAACTGTCAAAATCTTTAAAATGAGCAAAAGCACAATGAAATTAATGCTGGAATCATCTTCAAGTTGCTAAAATACACTAATATCAGCAAAAAGTTTGAGTCTACAACATTTAGTTAAGGTGTGAAAGCCTAAATGAAATTTTTATTGCTTTAAACGCATTTTCAGCCCCTGATTGTACACTTCAGGTGAAACTGTCAAAATCTTCTAAATGAGCAAAAGCACAATGAAGTTAATGCTGGAATCATCTTCAAGTTGCTAAAATACACTAATGACACCAAAAAGTTTGAGTCTACAACATTTAGTTAAGGTGTGAGAGCCAAAATGAACTTTTTATTGCTTTAAATGCATTTTCAGCCCGATTCTACACTTCAGATGAAACTGTCAAAATCTTCAAAATGAGCAAAAGCACAATGAAATTAATTTTGGAAACATCTTCAAGTTGCTAAAATACACTAATGACAGCAAAAAGTTTGAGTCCACAACATTTAGTTAAGGTGTGAGAGCCAAAATGAACTTTTTATTGCTTTAAATGCATTTTCAGCCCGAATGTACACTTCAGGTGAAACTGTCAAAATCTTCAAAATGAGCAAAAGCACAATGAAATTAATGCTGGAATCATCTTCAAGTTGCTAAAATACACTAATGACAGCAAAAAGTTTGAGTCTACAACATTTAGTTAAGGTGTGAGAGCCAAAATGAACTTTTTATTGCTGTAAACGCGTTTTCAGCACCTGATTAAACACTTCAGGTGAAAATGTCAAAATCTTCAAAATGAGCAAAAGCACAATGAAATTAATGCTGGAATCATCTTCAAGTTACTAAAATACACTAATGACACTAAAAAGTTTGAGTCTACATCATTTAGTTAAGGTGTGAGAGCAAAAATGAACTTCGTATTGCTTTAAATGCATTTTCAGCCCGATTGTACACTTCAGGTGAAACTGTCAAAATCTTCAAAATGAGCAAAAGCACAATGAAATTAATGCTGTTATCATCTTCAAGTTGCTAAAATACACTAATGACAGCAAAAAGTTTGAGTCTACAACATTTAGTTAAGTTGTGAAAGCCAAAATGAACTTTTTATTGCTTTAAATGCATTTTCAGCCCGATTGTACACTTCAGGTGAAACTGTCAAAATCTTTAAAATGATAAAAAGCACAATGAAATTAATGCTTGAATCATCTTCAAGTTGCTAAAATACACTAATGTCAGCAAAAAGTTTGAGTCTACAACATTTAGTTAAGGTGTGAAAGCCTAAATGAAATTTTTATTGCTTTAAACGAATTTTCAGCCCCTGATTGTACACTTCAGGTGAAACTGTCAAAATCTTCTAAATGAGCAAAAGCACAATGAAGTTAATGCTGGAATCATCTTCAAGTTGCTAAAATACACTAATGACACCAAAAAGTTTGAGTCTACAACATTTAGTTAAGGTGTGAGAGCCAAAATGAACTTTTTATTGCTTTAAATGCATTTTCAGCCCGATTCTACACTTCAGATGAAACTTTCAAAATCTTCAAAATGAGCAAAAGCACAATGAAATTAATTTTGGAAACATCTTCAAGTTGCTAAAATACACTAATGACAGCAAAAAGTTTGAGTCCACAACATTTAGTTAAGGTGTGAGAGCCAAAATGAACTTTTTATTGCTTTAAATGCATTTTCAGCCCGAATGTACACTTCAGGTGAAACTGTCAAAATCTTCAAAATGAGCAAAAGCACAATGAAATTAATGCTGGAATCATCTTCAAGTTGCTAAAATACATTAATGACAGCAAAAAGTTTGAGTCTACAACATTTAGTTAAGGTGTGAGATTCTAAATGATCTTTTTATTGCTTTAAATGCATTTTCAGCCTGATTGTACACTTCAGGTGAAACTGTCTAAATCTTCAAAATGAGCAAAAGCACAATGAAATTAATGCTGGAATCAACTTCAGGTTGCTAAAATACACTAATGACAGTCAAAAATTTGAGTCTACAACATTTAGTTAAGGTGTGAGAGCCAAAATGAACTTTTTATTGCTGTAAACGCGTTTTCAGCACCTGATTAAACATTTCAGGTGAAAATGTCAAATTCTTCAAAATGAGCAAAAGCACAATGAAATTAATTCTGGAATCATCTTCAAGTTACTAAAATACACTAATGACAGCAAAAAGTTTGAGTCTACATCATTTAGTTAAGGTGTGAGAGCAAAAATGAACTTCGTATTGCTTTAAATGCATTTTCAGCCCGATTGTACACTTTAGGTGAAACTGTCAAAATCTTCAAAATGAGTAAAAGCACAATGAAATTAATGCTGTTATCATCTTCAAGTTGCTAAAATACACTAATGACAGCAAAAAGTTTGAGTCTACAACATTTAGTTAAGTTGTGAGAGCCAAAATGAACTTTTTATTGCTTTAAATGCATTTTCAGCCCGATTGTACACTTCAGGTGAAACTGTCAAAATCTTTAAAATGAGCAAAAGCACAATGAAATCAATGCTGGAATCATCTTCAAGTTGCTAAAATACACTAATGTCAGCAAAAAGTTTGAGTCTACAACATTTAGTTAAGGTGTGAGAGCCAAAATGAACTTTTTATTGCTCTAAATGCATTTTCAGCCCGAATGTACACTTCAGGTGAAACTGTCAAAATCTTCAAAATGAGCAAAAGCACAATGAAATTAATTTTGGAATCATCTTCAAGTTGCTAAAATACACCAATGAAAGCAAAAAGTTTGAGTCTACAACATTTAGTTAAGGTGTGAGAGCCAAAAGGAACTTTTTATTGCTTTAAATGCAATTTCAGCCCGATTGTACATTTCAGGTGAAACTGTCAAAATCTTCAAAATGAGCAAAAGCACAATGAAATTAATGCTGGAATCAACTTCAGGTTGCTAAAATACACTAATGACAGCAAAAAGTTTGAGTCTACAACATTTAGTTAAGGTGTGAGAGCCACAATGAACTTTTTATTGCTCTAAATGCATTTTCAGCCCGAATGTACACTTCAGGTGAAACTGTCAAAATCTTCAAAATGAGCAAAAGCACAATGAAATTAATTTTGGAATCATCTTCAAGTTGCTAAAATACACCAATGAAAGCAAAAAGTTTGAGTCTACAACATTTAGTTAAGGTGTGAGAGCCAAAATGAACTTTTTATTGCTTTAAATGCAATTTCAGCCCGATTGTACATTTCATGTGAAACTGTCAAAATCTTCAAAATTAGCAAAAGCACAATGAAATTAATGCTGGAATCAACTTCAGGTTGCTAAAATACACTAATAACAGCAAAAAGTTTGAGTCTACAACATTTAGTTAAGGTGTGAGAGCCAAAATGAACTTTTTATTGCTTTAAATGCATTTTCAGCCCGATTGTACACTTAAGGTGAAACTGTCAAAATCTTCAAAATGAGCAAAAGCACAATGAAATTAATGCTGTTATCATCTTCAAGTTGCTAAAATACACTAATGACAGCAAAACGTTTGAGTCTACAACATTTAGTTAAGTTGTGAGAGCCAAAATGAACTTTTTATTGCTTTAAATGCATTTTCAGCCCGATTGTACACTTCAGGTGAAACTGTCAAAATCTTTAAAATGAGCAAAAGCACAATGAAATTAATGCTGAAATCATCTTCAAGTTGCTAAAATACACTAATGTCAGCAAAAAGTTTGAGTCTACAACATTTAGTTAAGGTGTGAAAGCCTAAATGAAATTTTTATTGCTTTAAACGCATTTTCAGCCCCTGATTGTACACTTCAGGTGAAACTGTCAAAATCTTCTAAATGAGCAAAAGCACAATGAAGTTAATGCTGGAATCATCTTCAAGTTGCTAAAATACACTAATGACACCAAAAAGTTTGAGTCTACAACATTTAGTTAAGGTGTGAGAGCCAAAATGAACTTTTTATTGCTTTAAATGCATTTTCAGCCCGATTCTACACTTCAGATGAAACTGTCAAAATCTTCAAAATGAGCAAAAGCACAATGAAATTAATTTTGGAAACATCTTCAAGTTGCTAAAATACACTAATGACAGCAAAAAGTTTGAGTCCACAACATTTAGTTAAGGTGTGAGAGCCAAAATGAACTTTTTATTGCTTTAAATGCATTTTCAGCCCGAATGTACACTTCAGGTGAAACTGTCAAAATCTTCAAAATGAGCAAAAGCACAATGAAATTAATGCTGGAATCATCTTCAAGTTGCTAAAATACATTAATGACAGCAAAAAGTTTGAGTCTACAACATTTAGTTAAGGTGTGAGATTCTAAATGATCTTTTTATTGCTTTAAATGCATTTTCAGCCCGATTGTACACTTCAGGTGAAACTGTCTAAATCTTCAAAATGAGCAAAAGCACAATGAAATTAATGCTGGAATCAACTTCAGGTTGCTAAAATACACTAATGACAGCAAAAAGTTTGAGTCTACAACATTTAGTTAAGGTGTGAGAGCCAAAATGAACTTTTTATTGCTTTAAATGCATTTTCAGCCCGATTCTACACTTCAGATGAAACTGTAAAAATCTTCAAAATGAGCAAAAGCACAATGAAATTAATTTTGGAAACATCTTCAAGTTGCTAAAATACACTAATGACAGCAAAAAGTTTGAGTCCACAACATTTAGTTAAGGTGTGAGAGCCAAAATGAACTTTTTATTGCTTTAAATGCATTTTCAGCCCGAATGTACACTTCAGGTGAAACTGTCAAAATCTTCAAAATGAGCAAAAGCACAATGAAATTAATGTTGGAATCATCTTCAAGTTGCTAAAATACATTAATGACAGCTAAAAGTTTGAGTCTACAACATTTAGTTAAGGTGTGAGATTCTAAATGATCTTTTTATTGCTTTAAATGCATTTTCAGCCCGATTGTACACTTCAGGTGAAACTGTCTAAATCTTCAAAATGAGCAAAAGCACAATGAAATTAATGCTGGAATCAACTTCAGGTTGCTAAAATACACTAATGACAGCAAAAAGTTTGAGTCTACAACATTTAGTTAAGGTGTGAGAGCCAAAATGAACTTTTTATTGCTGTAAACGCGTTTTCAGCACCTGATTAAACACTTCAGGTGAAAATGTCAAATTCATCAAAATGAGCAAAAGCACAATGAAATTAATGCTGGAATCATCTTCAAGTTACTAAAATACACTAATGACAGCAAAAAGTTTGAGTCTACATCATTTAGTTAAGGTGTGAGAGCAAAAATGAACTTCGTATTGCTTTAAATGCATTTTCAGCCCGATTGTACACTTAAGGTGAAACTGTCAAAATCTTCAAAATGAGCAAAAGCACAATGAAATTAATGCTGTTATCATCTTCAAGTTGCTAAAATACACTAATGACAGCAAAACGTTTGAGTCTACAACATTTAGTTAAGTTGTGAGAGCCAAAATGAACTTTTTATTGCTTTAAATGCATTTTCAGCCCGATTGTACACTTCAGGTGAAACTGTCAAAATCTTTAAAATGAGCAAAAGCACAATGAAATTAATGCTGGAATCATCTTCAAGTTGCTAAAATACACTAATATCAGCAAAAAGTTTGAGTCTACAACATTTAGTTAAGGTGTGAAAGCCTAAATGAAATTTTTATTGCTTTAAACGCATTTTCAGCCCCTGATTGTACACTTCAGGTGAAACTGTCAAAATCTTCTAAATGAGCAAAAGCACAATGAAGTTAATGCTGGAATCATCTTCAAGTTGCTAAAATACACTAATGACACCAAAAAGTTTGAGTCTACAACATTTAGTTAAGGTGTGAGAGCCAAAATGAACTTTTTATTGCTTTAAATGCATTTTCAGCCCGATTCTACACTTCAGATGAAACTGTCAAAATCTTCAAAATGAGCAAAAGCACAATGAAATTAATTTTGGAAACATCTTCAAGTTGCTAAAATACACTAATGACAGCAAAAAGTTTGAGTCCACAACATTTAGTTAAGGTGTGAGAGCCAAAATGAACTTTTTATTGCTTTAAATGCATTTTCAGCCCGAATGTACACTTCAGGTGAAACTGTCAAAATCTTCAAAATGAGCAAAAGCACAATGAAATTAATGCTGGAATCATCTTCAAGTTGCTAAAATACACTAATGACAGCAAAAAGTTTGAGTCTACAACATTTAGTTAAGGTGTGAGAGCCAAAATGAACTTTTTATTGCTGTAAACGCGTTTTCAGCACCTGATTAAACACTTCAGGTGAAAATGTCAAATTCTTCAAAATGAGCAAAAGCACAATGAAATTAATGCTGGAATCATCTTCAAGTTACTAAAATACACTAATGACACTAAAAATTTTGAGTCTACATCATTTAGTTAAGGTGTGAGAGCAAAAATGAACTTCGTATTGCTTTAAATGCATTTTCAGCCCGATTGTACACTTCAGGTGAAACTGTCAAAATCTTCAAAATGAGCAAAAGCACAATGAAATTAATGCTGTTATCATCTTCAAGTTGCTAAAATACACTAATGACAGCAAAAAGTTTGAGTCTACAACATTTAGTTAAGTTGTGAAAGCCAAAATGAACTTTTTATTGCTTTAAATGCATTTTCAGCCCGATTGTACACTTCAGGTGAAACTGTCAAAATCTTTAAAATGATAAAAAGCACAATGAAATTAATGCTTGAATCATCTTCAAGTTGCTAAAATACACTAATGTCAGCAAAAAGTTTGAGTCTACAACATTTAGTTAAGGTGTGAAAGCCTAAATGAAATTTTTATTGCTTTAAACGAATTTTCAGCCCCTGATTGTACACTTCAGGTGAAACTGTCAAAATCTTCTAAATGAGCAAAAGCACAATGAAGTTAATGCTGGAATCATCTTCAAGTTGCTAAAATACACTAATGACACCAAAAAGTTTGAGTCTACAACATTTAGTTAAGGTGTGAGAGCCAAAATGAACTTTTTATTGCTTTAAATGCATTTTCAGCCCGATTCTACACTTCAGATGAAACTTTCAAAATCTTCAAAATGAGCAAAAGCACAATGAAATTAATTTTGGAAACATCTTCAAGTTGCTAAAATACACTAATGACAGCAAAAAGTTTGAGTCCACAACATTTAGTTAAGGTGTGAGAGCCAAAATGAACTTTTTATTGCTTTAAATGCATTTTCAGCCCGAATGTACACTTCAGGTGAAACTGTCAAAATCTTCAAAATGAGCAAAAGCACAATGAAATTAATGCTGGAATCATCTTCAAGTTGCTAAAATACATTAATGACAGCAAAAAGTTTGAGTCTACAACATTTAGTTAAGGTGTGAGATTCTAAATGATCTTTTTATTGCTTTAAATGCATTTTCAGCCTGATTGTACACTTCAGGTGAAACTGTCTAAATCTTCAAAATGAGCAAAAGCACAATGAAATTAATGCTGGAATCAACTTCAGGTTGCTAAAATACACTAATGACAGTCAAAAATTTGAGTCTACAACATTTAGTTAAGGTGTGAGAGCCAAAATGAACTTTTTATTGCTGTAAACGCGTTTTCAGCACCTGATTAAACATTTCAGGTGAAAATGTCAAATTCTTCAAAATGAGCAAAAGCACAATGAAATTAATGCTGGAATCATCTTCAAGTTACTAAAATACACTAATGACAGCAAAAAGTTTGAGTCTACATCATTTAGTTAAGGTGTGAGAGCAAAAATGAACTTCGTATTGCTTTAAATGCATTTTCAGCCCGATTGTACACTTTAGGTGAAACTGTCAAAATCTTCAAAATGAGTAAAAGCACAATGAAATTAATGCTGTTATCATCTTCAAGTTGCTAAAATACACTAATGACAGCAAAAAGTTTGAGTCTACAACATTTAGTTAAGTTGTGAGAGCCAAAATGAACTTTTTATTGCTTTAAATGCATTTTCAGCCCGATTGTACACTTCAGGTGAAACTGTCAAAATCTTTAAAATGAGCAAAAGCACAATGAAATCAATGCTGGAATCATCTTCAAGTTGCTAAAATACACTAATGTCAGCAAAAAGTTTGAGTCTACAACATTTAGTTAAGGTGTGAGAGCCAAAATGAACTTTTTATTGCTCTAAATGCATTTTCAGCCCGAATGTACACTTCAGGTGAAACTGTCAAAATCTTCAAAATGAGCAAAAGCACAATGAAATTAATTTTGGAATCATCTTCAAGTTGCTAAAATACACCAATGAAAGCAAAAAGTTTGAGTCTACAACATTTAGTTAAGGTGTGAGAGCCAAAAGGAACTTTTTATTGCTTTAAATGCAATTTCAGCCCGATTGTACATTTCAGGTGAAACTGTCAAAATCTTCAAAATGAGCAAAAGCACAATGAAATTAATGCTGGAATCAACTTCAGGTTGCTAAAATACACTAATGACAGCAAAAAGTTTGAGTCTACAACATTTAGTTAAGGTGTGAGAGCCACAATGAACTTTTTATTGCTCTAAATGCATTTTCAGCCCGAATGTACACTTCAGGTGAAACTGTCAAAATCTTCAAAATGAGCAAAAGCACAATGAAATTAATTTTGGAATCATCTTCAAGTTGCTAAAATACACCAATGAAAGCAAAAAGTTTGAGTCTACAACATTTAGTTAAGGTGTGAGAGCCAAAATGAACTTTTTATTGCTTTAAATGCAATTTCAGCCCGATTGTACATTTCATGTGAAACTGTCAAAATCTTCAAAATTAGCAAAAGCACAATGAAATTAATGCTGGAATCAACTTCAGGTTGCTAAAATACACTAATAACAGCAAAAAGTTTGAGTCTACAACATTTAGTTAAGGTGTGAGAGCCAAAATGAACTTTTTATTGCTTTAAATGCATTTTCAGCCCGATTGTACACTTAAGGTGAAACTGTCAAAATCTTCAAAATGAGCAAAAGCACAATGAAATTAATGCTGTTATCATCTTCAAGTTGCTAAAATACACTAATGACAGCAAAACGTTTGAGTCTACAACATTTAGTTAAGTTGTGAGAGCCAAAATGAACTTTTTATTGCTTTAAATGCATTTTCAGCCCGATTGTACACTTCAGGTGAAACTGTCAAAATCTTTAAAATGAGCAAAAGCACAATGAAATTAATGCTGAAATCATCTTCAAGTTGCTAAAATACACTAATGTCAGCAAAAAGTTTGAGTCTACAACATTTAGTTAAGGTGTGAAAGCCTAAATGAAATTTTTATTGCTTTAAACGCATTTTCAGCCCCTGATTGTACACTTCAGGTGAAACTGTCAAAATCTTCTAAATGAGCAAAAGCACAATGAAGTTAATGCTGGAATCATCTTCAAGTTGCTAAAATACACTAATGACACCAAAAAGTTTGAGTCTACAACATTTAGTTAAGGTGTGAGAGCCAAAATGAACTTTTTATTGCTTTAAATGCATTTTCAGCCCGATTCTACACTTCAGATGAAACTGTCAAAATCTTCAAAATGAGCAAAAGCACAATGAAATTAATTTTGGAAACATCTTCAAGTTGCTAAAATACACTAATGACAGCAAAAAGTTTGAGTCCACAACATTTAGTTAAGGTGTGAGAGCCAAAATGAACTTTTTATTGCTTTAAATGCATTTTCAGCCCGAATGTACACTTCAGGTGAAACTGTCAAAATCTTCAAAATGAGCAAAAGCACAATGAAATTAATGCTGGAATCATCTTCAAGTTGCTAAAATACATTAATGACAGCAAAAAGTTTGAGTCTACAACATTTAGTTAAGGTGTGAGATTCTAAATGATCTTTTTATTGCTTTAAATGCATTTTCAGCCCGATTGTACACTTCAGGTGAAACTGTCTAAATCTTCAAAATGAGCAAAAGCACAATGAAATTAATGCTGGAATCAACTTCAGGTTGCTAAAATACACTAATGACAGCAAAAAGTTTGAGTCTACAACATTTAGTTAAGGTGTGAGAGCCAAAATGAACTTTTTATTGCTGTAAACGCGTTTTCAGCACCTGATTAAACACTTCAGGTGAAAATGTCAAATTCTTCAAAATGAGCAAAAGCACAATGAAATTAATGCTGGAATCATCTTCAAGTTACTAAAATACACTAATGACACTAAAAAGTTTGAGTCTACATCATTTAGTTAAGGTGTGAGAGCAAAAAAGAACTTCGTATTGCTTTAAATGCATTTTCAGCCCTTGATTGTACAATTCAGGTGAAACTGTCAAAATCTTCAAAATGAGCAAAAGCACAATGAAATTAATGCTTGAATCATCTTAAAGTTGCTAAAATACACTAATGACACTAAAAAGTTTGAGTCTACAACATTTAGTTAAGGTGTGAGAGCCAAAATGAACTTTTTATGGCTTTAAATGCATTTTCAGCCCGATTGTACACTTCAGGTGAAAATGTCAAAATCTTCAAAATGAGCAAAAGCACAATAAAATTAATGCTGGAATCATCTTAAAGTTGCTAAAATACACTAATGACAGCAAAAATTTTGAATCTACAACATTTAGTTAAGGTGTGAGAGCCAAAATGAACTTTTTATTGCTTTAAATGCATTTTCAGCCCGAATGTACACTTCAGGTGAAACTGTCAAAATCTTCTAAATGAGCAAAAGCACAATGAAATTAATGTTGGAATCATCTTCAAGTTGCTAAAATACACCAATGAAAGCAAAAAGTTTGAGTCTACAACATTTAGTTAAGGTGTGAGAGCCAAAATGAACTTTTTATTGCTTTAAATGCATTTTCAGCCCGATTGTACACTTCAGGTGAAACTGTCAAAATCTTCAAAATGAGCAAAAGCACAATGAAATTAATGCTGGAATCATCTTCAAGTTGCTAAAATACACTAATGACAGCAAACATATTGAGTCTACAACATTTAGTTAAGGTGTGAGAGCCAAAATGAACTTTTTATTGCTTTAAATGCATTTTCAGCCCGATTCTACACTTCAGATGAAACTGTCAAAATCTTCAAAATGAGCAAAAGCACAATGAAATTAATTTTGGAAACATCTTTAAGTTGCTAAAATACACTAATGACAGCAAAAAGTTTGAGTCCACAACATTTAGTTAAGGTGTGAGAGCCAAAATGAACTTTTTATTGCTTTAAATGCATTTTCAGCCCGAATGTACACTTCAGGTGAAACTGTCAAAATCTTCAAAATGAGCAAAAGCACAATGAAATTAATTTTGGAAACATCTTCAAGTTGCTAAAATACACTAATGACAGCAAAAAGTTTGAGTCCACAACATTTAGTTAAGGTGTGAGAGCCAAAATGAACTTTTTATTGCTTTAAATGCATTTTCAGCCCGAATGTACACTTCAGGTGAAACTGTCAAAATCTTCAAAATGAGCAAAAGCACAATGAAATTAATGCTGGAATCATCTTCAAGTTGCTAAAATACATTAATGACAGCAAAAAGTTTGAGTCTACAACATTTAGTTAAGGTGTGAGATTCTAAATGATCTTTTTATTGCTTTAAATGCATTTTCAGCCCGAATGTACACTTCAGGTGAAACTGTCAAAATCTTCAAAATGAGCAAAAGCACAATGAAATTAATGCTGGAATCATCTTCAAGTTGCTAAAATACACTAATGACAGCAAACAGTTTGAGTCTACAACATTTAGTTAAGGTGTGAGAGCCAAAATGAACTTTTTATTGCTTTAAATGCATTTTCAGCCCGAATGTACACTTCAGGTGAAACTGTCAAAATCTTCAAAATGAGCAAAAGCACAATGAAATTAATGCTGTTATCATCTTCGAGTTGCTAAAATACACTAATGACAGCAAAAAGTTTGAGTCTACAACATTTAGTTAAGTTGTGAGAGCCAAAATGAACTTTTTATTGCTTTAAATGCATTTTCAGCCCGATTGTACACTTCAGGTGAAACTGTCAAAATCTTTAAAATGAGCAAAAGCACAATGAAATTAATGCTGGAATCATCTTCAAGTTGCTAAAATACACTAATGTCAGCAAAAAGTTTGAGTCCACAACATTTAGTTAAGGTGTGAGAGCCAAAATGAACTTTTTATTGCTTTAAATGCATTTTCAGCCCGAATGTACACTTCAGGTGAAACTGTCAAAATCTTTAAAATGAGCAAAAGCACAATGAAATTAATTTTGGAATCATCTTCAAGTTGCTAAAATACACCAATGAAAGCAAAAAGTTTGAGTCTACAACATTTAGTTAAGGTGTGAGAGCCAAAATGAACTTTTTATTGCTTTAAATGCATTTTCAGCCCGATTGTACACTTCAGGTGAAACTGTCAAAATCTTCAAAATGAGCAAAAGCACAATGAATATAATGCTGGAATCATCTTCAAGTTGCTAAAATACACTAATGACAGCAAAAAGTTTGAGTTTACAACATTTAGTTAAGGTGTGAGAGCCAAAATGGACTTTGTATTGCTTTAAATGCATTTTCAGCCCGATTGTACACTTCAGGTGAAACTGTCAAAATCTTCAAAATTAGCAAAAGCACAATGAAATTAATGCTGTTATCATCTTCAAGTTGCTAAAATACACTAATGACAGCAAAAAGTTTGAGTCTACAACATTTAGTTAAGTTGTGAGAGCCAAAATGAACTTTTTATTGCTTTAAATGCAATTTCAGCCCGATTGTACACTTCAGGTGAAACTGTCAAAATCTTTAAAATGAGCAAAAGCACAATGAAATTAATGCTGGAATCATCTTCAAGTTGCTAAAATACACTAATGTCAGCAAAAAGTTTGAGTCTACAACATTTAGTTAAGGTGTGAGAGCCAAAATGAACTTTGTGTTGCTTTAAATGCATTTTCAGCCCGATTGTACACTTCAGGTGAAACTGTCAAAATCTTCAAAATGAGCAAAAGCACAATGAAATTAATGCTGGAAACATCTTCAAATTGCTACAATTCACTAATGACAGCAAAAAGTTTGAGTCTACAACATTTAGTTAAGGTGTGAGAGCCAAAATGAACTTTTTATTGCTTTAAATGCATTTTCAGCCCGAATGTACACTTCAGGTGAAACTGTCAAAATCTTCAAAATGAGCAAAAGCACAATGAAATTAATTTTGGAATAATCTTCAAGTTGCTAAAATACACCAATGAAAGCAAAAAGTTTGAGTCTACAACATTTAGTTAAGGTGTGAGAGCCAAAATGAACTTTTTATTGCTTTAAATGCAATTTCAGCCCGATTGTACACTTTAGGTGAAACTGTAAAAATCTTCAAAATGAGCAAAAGCACAATGAAATTAATGCTGGAATCATCTTAAAGTTGCTTAAATACACTAATGACAGCAAAATTTTTGAATCTACAACATTTAGTTAAGGTGTGAGAGCCAAAATGAACTTTTTATTGCTTTAAATGCATTTTCAGCCCGAATGTACACTTCAGGTGAAACTGTCTAAATCTTCAAAATGAGCAAAAGCACAATGAAATTAATGTTGGAATCATCTTCAAGTTGCTAAAATACACCAATGAAAGCAAAAAGTTTGAGTCTACAACATTTAGTTAAGGTGTGAGAGCCAAAATGAACTTTTTATTGCTTTAAATGCATTTTCAGCCCGATTCTACACTTCAGATGAAACTGTAAAAATCTTCAAAATGAGCAAAAGCACAATGAAATTAATTTTGGAAACATCTTCAAGTTGCTAAAATACACTAATGACAGCAAAAAGTTTGAGTCCACAACATTTAGTTAAGGTGTGAGAGCCAAAATGAACTTTTTATTGCTTTAAATGCATTTTCAGCCCGAATGTACACTTCAGGTGACACTGTCAAAATCTTCAAAATGAGCAAAAGCACAATGAAATTAATGTTGGAATCATCTTCAAGTTGCTAAAATACATTAATGACAGCAAAAAGTTTGAGTCTACAACATTTAGTTAAGGTGTGAGATTCTAAATGATCTTTTTATTGCTTTAAATGCATTTTCAGCCCGATTGTACACTTCAGGTGAAACTGTCTAAATCTTCAAAATGAGCAAAAGTACAATGAAATTAATGCTGGAATCAACTTCAGGTTGCTAAAATACACTAATGACAGCAAAAAGTTTGAGTCTACAACATTTAGTTAAGGTGTGAGAGCCAAAATGAACTTTTTATTGCTGTAAACGCGTTTTCAGCACCTGATTAAACACTTCAGGTGAAAATGTCAAATTCATCAAAATGAGCAAAAGCACAATGAAATTAATGCTGGAATCATCTTCAAGTTACTAAAATACACTAATGACAGCAAAAAGTTTGAGTCTACATCATTTAGTTAAGGTGTGAGAGCAAAAATGAACTTCGTATTGCTTTAAATGCATTTTCAGCCCGATTGTACACTTAAGGTGAAACTGTCAAAATCTTCAAAATGAGCAAAAGCACAATGAAATTAATGCTGTTATCATCTTCAAGTTGCTAAAATACACTAATGACAGCAAAACGTTTGAGTCTACAACATTTAGTTAAGTTGTGAGAGCCAAAATGAACTTTTTATTGCTTTAAATGCATTTTCAGCCCGATTGTACACTTCAGGTGAAACTGTCAAAATCTTTAAAATGAGCAAAAGCACAATGAAATTAATGTTGGAATCATCTTCAAGTTGCTAAAATACACCAATGAAAGCAAAAAGTTTGAGTCTACAACATTTAGTTAAGGTGTGAGAGCCAAAATGAACTTTTTATTGCTTTAAATGCATTTTCAGCCCGATTGTACACTTCAGGTGAAACTGTCAAAATCTTCAAAATGAGCAAAAGCACAATGAAATTAATGCTGGAATCATCTTCAAGTTGCTAAAATACACTAATGACAGCAAACAGTTTGAGTCTACAACATTTAGTTAAGGTGTGAGAGCCAAAATGAACTTTTTATTGCTTTAAATGCATTTTCAGCCCGATTCTACACTTCAGATGAAACTGTCAAAATCTTCAAAATGAGCAAAAGCACAATGAAATTAATTTTGGAAACATCTTCAAGTTGCTAAAATACACTAATGACAGCAAAAAGTTTGAGTCCACAACATTTAGTTAAGGTGTGAGAGCCAAAATGAACTTTTTATTGCTTTAAATGCATTTTCAGCCCGAATGTACACTTCAGGTGAAACTGTCAAAATCTTCAAAATGAGCAAAAGCACAATGAAATTAATGTTGGAATCATCTTCAAGTTGCTAAAATACATTAATGACAGCAAAAAGTTTGAGTCTACAACATTTAGTTAAGGTGTGAGATTCTAAATGATCTTTTTATTGCTTTAAATGCATTTTCAGCCCGATTGTACACTTCAGGTGAAACTGTCTAAATCTTCAAAATGAGCAAAAGCACAATGAAATTAATGCTGGAATCAACTTCAGGTGTCTAAAATACACTAATGACAGCAAAAAGTTTGAGTCTACAACATTTAGTTAAGGTGTGAGAGCCAAAATGAACTTTTTATTGCTGTAAACGCGTTTTCAGCACCTGATTAAACACTTCAGGTGAAAATGTCAAATTCATCAAAATGAGCAAAAGCACAATGAAATTAATGCTGGAATCATCTTCAAGTTACTAAAATACACTAATGACAGCAAAAAGTTTGAGTCTACATCATTTAGTTAAGGTGTGAGAGCAAAAATGAACTTCGTATTGCTTTAAATGCATTTTCAGCCCGATTGTACACTTAAGGTGAAACTGTCAAAATCTTCAAAATGAGCAAAAGCACAATGAAATTAATGCTGTTATCATCTTCAAGTTGCTAAAATACACTAATGACAGCAAAACGTTTGAGTCTACAACATTTAGTTAAGTTGTGAGAGCCAAAATGAACTTTTTATTGCTTTAAATGCATTTTCAGCCCGATTGTACACTTCAGGTGAAACTGTCAAAATCTTTAAAATGAGCAAAAGCACAATGAAATTAATGTTGGAATCATCTTCAAGTTGCTAAAATACACCAATGAAAGCAAAAAGTTTGAGTCTACAACATTTAGTTAAGGTGTGAGAGCCAAAATGAACTTTTTATTGCTTTAAATGCATTTTCAGCCCGATTGTACACTTCAGGTGAAACTGTCAAAATCTTCAAAATGAGCAAAAGCACAATGAAATTAATGCTGGAATCATCTTCAAGTTGCTAAAATACACTAATGACAGCAAACAGTTTGAGTCTACAACATTTAGTTAAGGTGTGAGAGCCAAAATGAACTTTTTATTGCTTTAAATGCATTTTCAGCCCGATTCTACACTTCAGATGAAAC
Organism: Leptonotus elevatus; assembly: GCF_054856555.1. Taxonomy (NCBI): domain Eukaryota; kingdom Metazoa; phylum Chordata; class Actinopteri; order Syngnathiformes; family Syngnathidae; genus Leptonotus; species Leptonotus elevatus. The sequence goes on from NC_141252.1 coordinate 22,405,227, forward strand.
TGTCAAAATCTTCAAAATGAGCAAAAGCACAATGAAATTAATTTTGGAAACATCTTCAAGTTGCTAAAATACACTAATGACAGCAAAAAGTTTGAGTCTACAACATTTAGTTAAGGTGTGAGAGCCAAAATGAACTTTTTATTGCTGTAAACGCGTTTTCAGCACCTGATTAAACACTTCAGGTGAAAATGTCAAATTCTTCAAAATGAGCAAAAGCACAATGAAATTAATGCTGGAATCAACTTCAGGTTGCTAAAATACACTAATGACAGCAAAAAGTTTGAGTCTACAACATTTAGTTAAGGTGTGAGAGCCAAAATGAACTTTTTATTGCTTTAAACGCGTTTTCAGCACCTGATTAAACACTTCAGGTGAAAATGTCAAATTCTTCAAAATGAGCAAAAGCACAATGAAATTAATGCTGGAATCATCTTCAAGTTACTAAAATACACTAATGACACTAAAAAGTTTGAGTCTACATCATTTAGTTAAGGTGTGAGAGCAAAAATGAACTTCGTATTGCTTTAAATGCATTTTCAGCCCGATTGTACACTTCAGGTGAAACTGTCAAAATCTTCAAAATGAGCAAAAGCACAATGAAATTAATGCTGTTATCATCTTCATGTTGCTAAAATACACTAATGACAGCAACAAGTTTGAGTCTACAACATTTAGTTAAGTTGTGAGAGCCAAAATGAACTTTTTATTGCTTTAAATGCATTTTCAAACCGATTGTACACTTCAGGTGAAACTGTCAAAATCTTTAAAATGAGCAAAAGCACAATGAAATTAATGCTTGAATCATCTTCAAGTTGCTAAAATACACTAATGTCAGCAAAAAGTTTGAGTCTACAACATTTAGTTAAGGTGTGAAAGCCTAAATGAAATTTTTATTGCTTTAAACGAATTTTCAGCCCCTGATTGTACACTTCAGGTGAAACTGTCAAAATCTTCTAAATGAGCAAAAGCACAATGAAGTTAATGCTGGAATCATCTTCAAGTTGCTAAAATACACTAATGACACCAAAAAGTTTGAGTCTACAACATTTAGTTAAGGTGTGAGAGCCAAAATGAACTGTTTATTGCTTTAAATGCATTTTCAGCCCGATTCTACACTTCAGATGAAACTTTCAAAATCTTCAAAATGAGCAAAAGCACAATGAAATTAATTTTGGAAACATCTTCAAGTTGCTAAAATACACTAATGACAGCAAAAAGTTTGAGTCCACAACATTTAGTTAAGGTGTGAGAGCCAAAATGAACTTTTTATTGCTTTAAATGCATTTTCAGCCCGAATGTACACTTCAGGTGAAACTGTCAAAATCTTCAAAATGAGCAAAAGCACAATGAAATTAATGCTGGAATCATCTTCAAGTTGCTAAAATACATTAATGACAGCAAAAAGTTTGAGTCTACAACATTTAGTTAAGGTGTGAGATTCTAAATGATCTTTTTATTGCTTTAAATGCATTTTCAGCCCGATTGTACACTTCAGGTGAAACTGTCTAAATCTTCAAAATGAGCAAAAGCACAATGAAATTGATGCTGGAATCAACTTCAGGTTGCTAAAATACACTAATGACAGCAAAAAGTTTGAGTCTACAACATTTAGTTAAGGTGTGAGAGCCAAAATGAACTTTTTATTGCTGTAAACGCGTTTTCAGCACCTGATTAAACATTTCAGGTGAAAATGTCAAATTCTTCAAAATGAGCAAAAGCACAATGAAATTAATGCTGGAATCATCTTCAAGTTACTAAAATACACTAATGACAGCAAAAAGTTTGAGTCTACATCATTTAGTTAAGGTGTGAGAGCAAAAATGAACTTCGTATTGCTTTAAATGCATTTTCAGCCCGATTGTACACTTTAGGTGAAACTGTCAAAATCTTCAAAATGAGCAAAAGCACAATGAAATTAATGCTGTTATCATCTTCAAGTTGCTAAAATACACTAATGACAGCAAAAAGTTTGAGTCTACAACATTTAGTTAAGTTGTGAGAGCCAAAATGAACTTTTTATTGCTTTAAATGCATTTTCAGCCCGATTGTACACTTCAGGTGAAACTGTCAAAATCTTTAAAATGAGCAAAAGCACAATGAAATTAATGCTGGAATCATCTTCAAGTTGCTAAAATACACTAATGTCAGCAAAAAGTTTGAGTCTACAACAATTAGTTAAGGTGTGAAAGCCTAAATGAAATTTTTATTGCTTTAAACGCATTTTCAGCCCCTGATTGTACACTTCAGGTGAAACTGTCAAAATCTTCTAAATGAGCAAAAGCACAATGAAGTTAATGCTGGAATCATCTTCAAGTTGCTAAAATACACTAATGAAACCCAAAAAGTTTGAGTCTACAACATTTAGTTAAGGTGTGAGATTCAAAATGAACTTTTTATTGCTTTAAATGCATTTTCAGCCCGATTCTACACTTCAGATGAAACTTTCAAAATCTTCAAAATGAGCAAAAGCACAATGAAATTTATTTTGGAAACATCTTCAAGTTGCTAAAATACACTAATGACAGCAAAAAGTTTGAGTCCACAACATTTAGTTAAGGTGTGAGAGCCAAAATGAACTTTTTATTGCTTTAAATGCATTTTCAGCCCGAATGTACACTTCAGGTGAAACTGTCAAAATCTTCAAAATGAGCAAAAGCACAATGAAATTAATGCTGGAATCATCTTCAAGTTGCTAAAATACATTAATGACAGCAAAAAGTTTGAGTCTACAACATTTAGTTAAGGTGTGAGATTCTAAATGATCTTTTTATTGCTTTAAATGCATTTTCAGCCCGATTGTACACTTCAGGTGAAACTGTCTAAATCTTCAAAATGAGCAAAAGCACAATGAAATTAATGCTGGAATCAACTTCAGGTTGCTAAAATACACTAATGACAGCAAAAAGTTTGAGTCTACATCATTTAGTTAAGGTGTGAGAGCAAAAATGAACTTCGTATTGCTTTAAATGCATTTTCAGCCCGATTGTACACTTTAGGTGAAACTGTCAAAATCTTCAAAATGAGCAAAAGCACAATGAAATTAATGCTGTTATCATCTTCAAGTTGCTAAAATACACTAATGACAGCAACAAGTTTGAGTCTACAACATTTAGTTAAGTTGTGAGAGCCAAAATGAACTTTTTATTGCTTTAAATGCATTTTCAGCCCGATTGTACACTTCAGGTGAAACTGTCAAAATCTTTAAAATGAGCAAAAGCACAATGAAATTAATGCTGGAATCATCTTCAAGTTGCTAAAATACACTAATGTCAGCAAAAAGTTTGAGTCTACAACATTTAGTTAAGGTGTGAGAGCCAAAATGAACTTTTTATTGCTCTAAATGCATTTTCAGCCCGAATGTACACTTCAGGTGAAACTGTCAAAATCTTCAAAATGAGCAAAAGCACAATGAAATTAATTTTGGAATCATCTTCAAGTTGCTAAAATACACCAATGAAAGCAAAAAGTTTGAGTCTACAACATTTAGTTAAGGTGTGAGAGCCAAAAGGAACTTTTTATTGCTTTAAATGCAATTTCAGCCCGATTGTACATTTCAGGTGAAACTGTCAAAATCTTCAAAATGAGCAAAAGCACAATGAAATTAATGCTGGAATCAACTTCAGGTTGCTAAAATACACTAATGACAGCAAAAAGTTTGAGTCTACAACATTTAGTTAAGGTGTGAGAGCCAAAATGAACTTTTTATTGCTCTAAATGCATTTTCAGCCCGAATGTACACTTCAGGTGAAACTGTCAAAATCTTCAAAATGAGCAAAAGCACAATGAAATTAATTTTGGAATCATCTTCAAGTTGCTAAAATACACCAATGAAAGCAAAAAGTTTGAGTCTACAACATTTAGTTAAGGTGTGAGAGCCAAAATTAACTTTTTATTGCTTTAAATGCAATTTCAGCCCGATTGTACATTTCATGTGAAACTGTCAAAATCTTCAAAATGAGCAAAAGCACAATGAAATTAATGCTGGAATCAACTTCAGGTTGCTAAAATACACTAATAACAGCAAAAAGTTTGAGTCTACAACATTTAGTTAAGGTGTGAGAGCCAAAATGAACTTTTTATTGCTTTAAATGCATTTTCAGCCCGATTGTACACTTCAGGTGAAACTGTCAAAATCTTCAAAATGAGCAAAAGCACAATGAAATTAATGCTGGAATCATCTTCAAGTTGCTAAAATACACTAATGACAGCAAACAGTTTGAGTCTACAACATTTAGTTAAGGTGTGAGAGCCAAAATGAACTTTTTATTGCTTTAAATGCATTTTCAGCCCGATTCTACACTTCAGATGAAACTGTCAAAATCTTCAAAATGAGCAAAAGCACAATGAAATTAATTTTGGAATCATCTTCAAGTTGCTAAAATACACTAATGTCAGCAAAAAGTTTGAGTCTACATCATTTAGTTAAGGTGTGAGAGCAAAAATGAACTTCGTATTGCTTTTAATGCATTTTCAGCCCGATTGTACACTTAAGGTGAAACTGTCAAAATCTTCAAAATGAGCAAAAGCACAATGAAATTAATGCTGTTATCATCTTCAAGTTGCTAAAATACACTAATGACAGCAAAACGTTTGAGTCTACAACATTTAGTTAAGTTGTGAGAGCCAAAATGAACTTTTTATTGCTTTAAATGCATTTTCAGCCCGATTGTACACTTCAGGTGAAACTGTCAAAATCTTTAAAATGAGCAAAAGCACAATGAAATTAATGCTGGAATCATCTTCAAGTTGCTAAAATACACTAATGTCAGCAAAAAGTTTGAGTCTACAACATTTAGTTAAGGTGTGAAAGCCTAAATGAAATTTTTATTGCTTTAAAACGCATTTTCAGCCCCTTATTGTACACTTCAGGTGAAACTGTCAAAATCTTCTAAATGAGCAAAAGCACAATGAAGTTAATGCTGGAATCCTCTTCAAGTTGCTAAAATACACTAATGACACCAAAAAGTTTGAGTCTACAACATTTAGTTAAGGTGTGAGAGCCAAAATGAACTTTTTATTGCTTTAAATGCATTTTCAGCCCGATTCTACACTTCAGATGAAACTGTCAAAATCTTCAAAATGAGCAAAAGCACAATGAAATTAATTTTGGAAACATCTTCAAGTTGCTAAAATACACTAATGACAGCAAAAAGTTTGAGTCCACAACATTTAGTTAAGGTGTGAGAGCCAAAATGAACTTTTTATTGCTTTAAATGCATTTTCAGCCCGAATGTACACTTCAGGTGAAACTGTCAAAATCTTCAAAATGAGCAAAAGCACAATGAAATTAATGCTGGAATCATCTTCAAGTTGCTAAAAAACATTAATGACAGCAAAAAGTTTGAGTCTACAACATTTAGTTAAGGTGTGAGATTCTAAATGATCTTTTTATTGCTTTAAATGCATTTTCAGCCCGATTGTACACTTCAGGTGAAACTGTCTAAATCTTCAAAATGAGCAAAAGCACAATGAAATTAATGCTGGAATCAACTTCAGGTTGCTAAAATACACTAATGACAGCAAAAAGTTTGAGTCTACAACATTTAGTTAAGGTGTGAGAGCCAAAATGAACTTTTTATTGCTGTAAACGCGTTTTCAGCACCTGATTAAACACTTCAGGTGAAAATGTCAAATTCTTCAAAATGAGCAAAAGCACAATGAAATTAATGCTGGAATCATCTTCAAGTTACTAAAATACACTAATGACACTAAAAAGGTTGAGTCTACATCATTTAGTTAAGGTGTGAGAGCAAAAATGAACTTCGTATTGCTTTAAATGCATTTTCAGCCCGATTGTACACTTCAGGTGAAACTGTCAAAATCTTCAAAATGAGCAAAAGCACAATGAAATTAATGCTGTTATCATCTTCAAGTTGCTAAAATACACTAATGACAGCAAAAAGTTTGAGTCTACAACATTTAGTTAAGTTGTGAGAGCCAAAATGAACTTTTTATTGCTTTAAATGCATTTTCAGCCCGATTGTACACTTCAGGTGAAACTGTCAAAATCTTTAAAATGAGCAAAAGCACAATGAAATTAATGCTTGAATAATCTTCAAGTTGCTAAAATACACTAATGTCAGCAAAAAGTTTGAGTCTACAACATTTAGTTAAGGTGTGAAAGCCTAAATGAAATTTTTATTGCTTTAAACGCATTTTCAGCCCCTGATTGTACACTTCAGGTAAAACTGTCAAAATCTTCTAAATGAGCAAAAGCACAATGAAGTTAATGCTGGAATCATCTTCAAGTTGCTAAAATACACTAATGACACCAAAAAGTTTGAGTCTACAACATTTAGTTAAGGTGTGAGAGCCAAAATGAACTTTTTATTGCTTTAAATGCATTTTCAGCCCGATTCTACACTTCAGATGAAACTGTCAAAATCTTCAAAATGAGCAAAAGCACAATGAAATTAATTTTGGAAACATCTTCAAGTTGCTAAAATACACTAATGACAGCAAAAAGTTTGAGTCCACAAATTTTAGTTAAGGTGTGAGAGCCAAAATGAACTTTTTATTGCTTTAAATGCATTTTCAGCCCGAATGTACACTTCAGGTGAAACTGTCAAAATCTTCAAAATGAGCAAAAGCACAATGAAATTAATGCTGGAATCATCTTCAAGTTGCTAAAATACATTAATGACAGCAAAAAGTTTGAGTCTACAACATTTAGTTAAGGTGTGAGATTCTAAATGATCTTTTTATTGCTTTAAATGCATTTTCAGCCCGATTGTACACTTCAGGTGAAACTGTCTAAATCTTCAAAATGAGCAAAAGCACAATGAAATTAATGCTGGAATCAACTTCAGGTTGCTAAAATACACTAATGACAGCAAAAAGTTTGAGTCTACAACATTTAGTTAAGGTGTGAGAGCCAAAATGAACTTTTTATTGCTGTAAACGCGTTTTCAGCACCTGATTAAACATTTCAGGTGAAAATGTCAAATTCTTCAAAATGAGCAAAAGCACAATGAAATTAATGCTGGAATCATCTTCAAGTTACTAAAATACACTAATGACAGCAAAAAGTTTGAGTCTACATCATTTAGTTAAGGTGTGAGAGCAAAAATGAACTTCGTATTGCTTTAAATGCATTTTCAGCCCGATTGTACACTTTAGGTGAAACTGTCAACATCTTCAAAATGAGCAAAAGCACAATGAAATTAATGCTGTTATCATCTTCAAGTTGCTAAAATACACTAATGACAGCAAAAAGTTTGAGTCTACAACATTTAGTTAAGTTGTGAGAGCCAAAATGAACTTTTTATTGCTTTAAATGCATTTTCAGCCCGATTGTACACTTCAGGTGAAACTGTCAAAATCTTTAAAATGAGCAAAAGCACAATGAAATTAATGCTGGAATCATCTTCAAGTTGCTAAAATACACTAATGTCAGCAAAAAGTTTGAGTCTACAACAATTAGTTAAGGTGTGAAAGCCTAAATGAAATTTTTATTGCTTTAAACGCATTTTCAGCCCCTGATTGTACACTTCAGGTGAAACTGTCAAAATCTTCTAAATGAGCAAAAGCACAATGAAGTTAATGCTGGAATCATCTTCAAGTTGCTAAAATACACTAATGAAACCCAAAAAGTTTGAGTCTACAACATTTAGTTAAGGTGTGAGAGCCAAAATGAACTTTTTATTGCTTTAAATGCATTTTCAGCCCGATTCTACACTTCGGATGAAACTTTCAAAATCTTCAAAATGAGCAAAAGCACAATGAAATTTATTTTGGAAACATCTTCAAGTTGCTAAAATACACTAATGACAGCAAAAAGTTTGAGTCCACAACATTTAGTTAAGGTGTGAGAGCCAAAATGAACTTTTTATTGCTTTAAATGCATTTTCAGCCCGAATGTACACTTCAGGTGAAACTGTCACAATCTTCAAAATGAGCAAAAGCACAATGAAATTAATGCTGTTATCATCTTCAAGTTGCTAAAATACACTAATGACAGCAAAAAGTTTGAGTCTACAACATTTAGTTAAGTTGTGAGAGCCAAAATGAACTTTTTATTGCTTTAAATGCATTTTCAGCCCGATTGTACACTTCAGGTGAAACTGTCAAAATCTTTAAAATGAGCAAAAGCACAATGAAATTAATGCTGGAATCATCTTCAAGTTGCTAAAATACACTAATGTCAGCAAAAAGTTTGAGTCTACAACATTTAGTTAAGGTGTGAGAGCCAAAATGAACTTTTTATTGCTCTAAATGCATTTTCAGCCCGAATGTACACTTCAGGTGAAACTGTCAAAATCTTCAAAATGAGCAAAAGCACAATGAAATTAATTTTGGAATCATCTTCAAGTTGCTAAAATACACCAATGAAAGCAAAAAGTTTGAGTCTACAACATTTAGTTAAGGTGTGAGAGCCAAAAGGAACTTTTTATTGCTTTAAATGCAATTTCAGCCCGATTGTACATTTCAGGTGAAACTGTCAAAATCTTCAAAATGAGCAAAAGCACAATGAAATTAATGCTGGAATCAACTTCAGGTTGCTAAAATACACTAATGACAGCAAAAAGTTTGAGTCTACAACATTTAGTTAAGGTGTGAGAGCCAAAATGAACTTTTTATTGCTCTAAATGCATTTTCAGCCCGAATGTACACTTCAGGTGAAACTGTCAAAATCTTCAAAATGAGCAAAAGCACAATGAAATTAATTTTGGAATCATCTTCAAGTTGCTAAAATACACCAATGAAAGCAAAAAGTTTGAGTCTACAACATTTAGTTAAGGTGTGAGAGCCAAAATGAACTTTTTATTGCTTTAAATGCAATTTCAGCCCGATTGTACATTTCAGGTGAAACTGTCAAAATCTTCAAAATGAGCAAAAGCACAATGAAATTAATGCTGGAATCAACTTCAGGTTGCTAAAATACACTAATAACAGCAAAAAGTTTGAGTCTACAACATTTAGTTAAGGTGTGAGAGCCAAAATGAACTTTTTATTGCTGTAAACGCGTTTTCAGCACCTGATTAAACACTTCAGGTGAAAATGTCAAATTCTTCAAAATGAGCAAAAGCACAATGAAATTAATGCTGGAATCATCTTCAAGTTACTAAAATACACTAATGACAGCAAAAAGTTTGAGTCTACATCATTCAGTTAAGGTGTGAGAGCAAAAATGAACTTCGTATTGCTTTAAATTCATTTTCATCCCGATTGTACACTTCAGGTGAAACTTTCAAAATCTTCAAAGTGAGCAAAAGCACAATGAAATTAATGCTGGAATCATCTTCAAGTTGCTAAAATACACTAATGACAGCAAACAGTTTGAGTCTACAACATTTAGTTAAGGTGTGAGAGCCAAAATGAACTTTTTATTGCTGTAAACACGTTCTCAGCACCTGGTGAAACTGTCAAAATCTTCAAAATAAGCAAAAGCACAATGAAATTAATGCTGGAATCATCTTCAAGTTGCTAAAATACACTAATAACAGCAAAAAGTTTGAGTCTACAACATTTAGTTAAGTTGTGAGAGCCAAAATGAACTTTTTATTGCTTTAAATGCATTTTCAGCCCGATTGTACACTTCAGGTGAAACTGTCAAAATCTTTAAAATGAGCAAAAGCACAATGAAATTAATTCTGGAATCATCTTCAAGTTGCTAAAATACACTAATGTCAGCAAAAAGTTTGAGTCTACAACATTTAGTTAAGGTGTGAGAGCCAAAATGAACTTTGTGTTGCTTTAAATGCATTTTCAGCCCGATTGTACACTTCAGGTGAAACTGTCAAAATCTTCAAAATGAGCAAAAGCACAATGAAATTAATGCTGGAAACATCTTCAAGTTGCTACAATACACTAATGACAGCAAAAAGTTTGAGTCTACAACATTTAGTTAAGGTGTGAGAGCCAAAATGAACTTTTTATTGCTTTAAATGCATTTTCAGCCCGAATGTACACTTCAGGTGAAACTGTCAAAATCTTCAAAATGAGCAAAAGCACAATGAAATTAATTTTGGAATAATCTTCAAGTTGCTAAAATACACCAATGAAAGCAAAAAGTTTGAGTCTACAACATTTAGTTAAGGTGTGAGAGCCAAAAGGAACTTTTTATTGCTTTAAATGCAATTTCAGCCCGATTGTACATTTCAGGTGAAACTGTCAAAATCTTCAAAATGAGCAAAAGCACAATGAAATTAATGCTGGAAACATCTTCAAGTTGCTACAATACACTAATGTCAGCAAAAAGTTTGAGTCTACAACATTTAGTTAAGGTGTGAGAGCCAAAATGAACTTTTTATTGCTCTAAATGCATTTTCAGCCCGAATGTACACTTCAGGTGAAACTGTCAAAATCTTCAAAATGAGCAAAAGCACAATGAAATTAATTTTGGAATCATCTTCAAGTTGCTAAAATACACCAATGAAAGCAAAAAGTTTGAGTCTACAACATTTAGTTAAGGTGTGAGAGCCAAAATGAACTTTTTATTGCTTTAAATGCAATTTCAGCCCGATTGTACATTTCAGGTGAAACTGTCAAAATCTTCAAAATGAGCAAAAGCACAATGAAATTAATGCTGGAATCAACTTCAGGTTGCTAAAATACACTAATGACAGCAAAAAGTTTGAGTCTACAACATTTAGTTAAGGTGTGAGAGCCAAAATGAACTTTTTATTGCTCTAAATGCATTTTCAGCCCGAATGTACACTTCAGGTGAAACTGTCAAAATCTTCAAAATGAGCAAAAGCACAATGAAATTAATTTTGGAATCATCTTCAAGTTGCTAAAATACACCAATGAAAGCAAAAAGTTTGAGTCTACAACATTTAGTTAAGGTGTGAGAGCCAAAATGAACTTTTTATTGCTTTAAATGCAATTTCAGCCCGATTGTACATTTCAGGTGAAACTGTCAAAATCTTCAAAATGATTAAAAGCACAATGAAATTAATGCTGGAATCAACTTCAGGTTGCTAAAATACACTAATAACAGCAAAAAGTTTGAGTCTACAACATTTAGTTAAGGTGTGAGAGCCAAAATGAACTTTTTATTGCTGTAAACGCGTTTTCAGCACCTGATTAAACACTTCAGGTGAAAATGTCAAATTCTTCAAAATGAGCAAAAGCACAATGAAATTAATGCTGGAATCATCTTCAAGTTACTAAAATACACTAATGACAGCAAAAAGTTTGAGTCTACATCATTCAGTTAAGGTGTGAGAGCAAAAATGAACTTCGTATTGCTTTAAATTCATTTTCATCCCGATTGTACACTTCAGGTGAAACTTTCAAAATCTTCAAAGTGAGCAAAAGCACAATGAAATTAATGCTGGAATCATCTTCAAGTTGCTAAAATACACTAATGACAGCAAACAGTTTGAGTCTACAACATTTAGTTAAGGTGTGAGAGCCAAAATGAACTTTTTATTGCTGTAAACACGTTCTCAGCACCTGGTGAAACTGTCAAAATCTTCAAAATAAGCAAAAGCACAATGAAATTAATGCTGGAATCATCTTCAAGTTGCTAAAATACACTAATAACAGCAAAAAGTTTGAGTCTACAACATTTAGTTAAGTTGTGAGAGCCAAAATGAACTTTTTATTGCTTTAAATGCATTTTCAGCCCGATTGTACACTTCAGGTGAAACTGTCAAAATCTTTAAAATGAGCAAAAGCACAATGAAATTAATTCTGGAATCATCTTCAAGTTGCTAAAATACACTAGTGTCAGCAAAAAGTTTGAGTCTACAACATTTAGTTAAGGTGTGAGAGGCAAAATGAACTTTGTGTTGCTTTAAATGCATTTTCAGCCCGATTGTACACTTCAGGTGAAACTGTCAAAATCTTCAAAATGAGCAAAAGCACAATGAAATTAATGCTGGAAACATCTTCAAGTTGCTACAATACACTAATGACAGCAAAAAGTTTGAGTCTACAACATTTAGTTAAGGTGTGAGAGCCAAAATGAACTTTTTATTGCTTTAAATGCATTTTCAGCCCGAATGTACACTTCAGGTGAAACTGTCAAAATCTTCAAAATGAGCAAAAGCACAATGAAATTAATTTTGGAATAATCTTCAAGTTGCTAAAATACACCAATGAAAGCAAAAAGTTTGAGTCTACAACATTTAGTTAAGGTGTGAGAGCCAAAATGAACTTTTTATTGCTTTAAATGCAATTTCAGCCCGATTGTACACTTTAGGTGAAACTGTCAAAATCTTCAAAATGAGCAAAAGCACAATGAAATTAATGCTGGAATCATCTTAAAGTTGCTAAAATACACCAATGAAAGCAAAAAGTTTGAGTCTACAACATTTAGTTAAGGTGTGAGAGCCAAAATGAACTTTTTATTGCTTTAAATGCAATTTCAGCCCGATTGTACACTTCAGGTGAAACTGTCAAAATCTTCAAAATGAGCAAAAGCACAATGAAATTAATGCTGGAATCATCTTAAAGTTAATAAAATACACTAATGACAGCAAAAAGTTTGAATCTACAACATTTAGTTAAGGTGTGAGAGCCAAAATGAACTTTTTATTGCTCTAAATGCATTTTCAGCCCGAATGTACACTTCAGGTGAAACTGTCAAAATCTTCAAAATGAGCAAAAGCACAATGAAATTAATGCTGGAATCATCTTCAAGTTGCTAAAATACACTAATGGCAGCAAAAAGTTTGAATCTACAACATTTAGTTAAGGTGTGAGAGCCAAAATGAACTTTTTATTGCTTTAAATGCAATTTCAGCCCGAATGTACACTTCAGGTGAAACTGTCAAAATCTTCAAAATGAGCAAAAGCACAATGAAATTAATGCTGGAAACATATTCAAGTTGCTACAATACACTAATGACAGCAAAAAGTTTGAGTCTACAACATTTAGTTAAGGTGTGAGAGCCAAAATGAACTTTTTATTGTTCTAAATGCATTTTCAGCCCGAATGTACACTTCAGGTGAAACTGTCAAAATCTTCAAAATGAGCAAAAGCACAATGAAATTAATTTTGGAATCATCTTCAAGTTGCTAAAATACACCAATGAAAGCAAAAAGTTTGAGTCTACAACATTTAGTTAAGGTGTGAGAGCCAAAATGAACTTTTTATTGCTTTAAATGCAATTTCAGCCCGATTGTACACTTCAGGTGAAACTGTCAAAATCTTCAAAATGAGCAAAAGCACAATAAAATTAATGCTGGAATCATCTTAAAGTTGCTAAAATACACTAATGACAGCAAAAAGTTTGAATCTACAACATTTAGTTAAGGTGTGAGAGCCAAAATGAACTTTTTATTGCTCTAAATGCATTTTCAGCCCGAATGTATACTTCAGGTGAAACTGTCAAAATCTTCAAAATGAGCAAAAGCACAATGAAATTAATGCTGGAATCATCTTCAAGTTGCTAAAATACACTAATGACAGCAAAAAGTTTGAATCTACAACATTTAGTTAAGGTGTGAGAGCCAAAATGAACTTTTTATTGCTTTAAATGCAATTTCAGCCCGAATGTACACTTCAGGTGAAACTGTCAAAATCTTCAAAATGAGCAAAAGCACAATGAAATTAATGCTGGAAACATATTCAAGTTGCTACAATACACTAATGACAGCAAAAAGTTTGAGTCTACAACATTTAGTTAAGGTGTGAGAGCCAAAATGAACTTTTTATTGTTCTAAATGCATTTTCAGCCCGAATGTACACTTCAGGTGAAACTGTCAAAATCTTCAAAATGAGCAAAAGCACAATGAAATTAATTTTGGAATCATCTTCAAGTTGCTAAAATACACCAATGACAGCAAAAAGTTTGAGTCTACAACATTTAGTTAAGGTGTGAGAGCCAAAATGAACTTTTTATTGCTGTAAACGCGTTTTCAGCACCTGATTAAACACTTCAGGTGAAAATGTCAAATTCTTCAAAATGAGCAAAAGCACAATGAAATTAATGCTGGAATCATCTTCAAGTTACTAAAATACACTAATGACAGCAAAAAGTTTGAGTCTACATCATTTAGTTAAGGTGTGAGAGCAAAAATGAACTTCGTATTGCTTTAAATGCATTTTCAGCCCGATTGTACACTTCAGGTGAAACTGTCAAAATCTTCAAAATGAGCAAAAGCACAATGAAATTAATGCTGTTATCATCTTCAAGTTGCTACAATACACTAATGACAGCAAAAAGTTTGAGTCTACAACATTTAGTTAAGGTGTGAGAGCCAAAATGAACTTTTTATTGTTCTAAATGCATTTTCAGCCCGAATGTACACTTCAGGTGAAACTGTCAAAATCTTCAAAATGAGCAAAAGCACAATGAAATTAATTTTGGAATCATCTTCAAGTTGCTAAAATACACCAATGAAAGCAAAAAGTTTGAGTCTACAACATTTAGTTAAGGTGTGAGAGCCAAAATGAACTTTTTATTGCTTTAAATGCAATTTCAGCCCGATTGTACACTTCAGGTGAAATTGTCAAAATCTTCAAAATGAGCAAAAGCACAATGAAATTAATGCTGGAATCACCTTCAGGTTGCTAAAATACACTAATGACAGCAAAAAGTTTGAGTCTACAACATTTAGTTAAGGTGTGAGAGCCAAAATGAACTTTTTATTGCTGTAAACGCGTTTTCAGCACCTGATTAAACACTTCAGGTGAAAATGTCAAATTCTTCAAAATGAGCAAAAGCACAATGAAATTAATGCTGGAATCATCTTCAAGTTACTAAAATACACTAATGACAGCAAAAAGTTTGAGTCTACATCATTTAGTTAAGGTGTGAGAGCAAAAATGAACTTCGTATTGCTTTAAATGCATTTTCAGCCCGATTGTACACTTCAGGTGAAACTGTCAAAATCTTCAAAATGAGCAAAAGCACAATGAAATTAATGCTGTTATCATCTTCAAGTTGCTAAAATACACTAATGACATCAAAAAGTTTGAGTCTACAACATTTAGTTAAGTTGTGAGAGCCAAAATGAACTTTTTATTGCTTTAAATGCATTTTCAGCCCGATTGTACACTTCAGGTGAAACTGTCAAAATCTTTAAAATGAGCAAAAGCACAATGAAATTAATGCTGGAATCATCTTCAAGTTGCTAAAATACACTAATGTCAGCAAAAAGTTTGAGTCTACAACATTTAGTTAAGGTGTGAGAGCCAAAATGAACTTTTTATTGCTTTATATGCATTTTCAGCCCGATTGTACACTTCAGGTGAAACTGTCAAAATCTTTAAAATGAGCAAAAGCACAATGAAATTAATGCTGGAATCATCTTCAAGTTGCTAAAATACACTAATGACAGCAAAAAGTTTGAGTCTACAACATTTAGTTAAGGTGTGAGAGCCAAAATGAACTTTTTATTGCTTTAAATGCATTTTCAGCCCGATTGTACACTTCAGGTGAAACTGTCAAAATCTTTAAAATGAGCAAAAGCACAATGAAATTAATGCTGGAATCATCTTCAAGTTGCTAAAATACACTAATGTCAGCAAAAAGTTTGAGTCTACAACATTTAGTTAAGGTGTGAGAGCCAAAATGAACTTTTTATTGCTTTATATGCATTTTCAGCCCGATTGTACACTTCAGGTGAAACTGTCAAAATCTTTAAAATGAGCAAAAGCACAATGAAATTAATGCTGGAATCATCTTCAAGTTGCTAAAATACACTAATGACAGCAAACAGTTTGAGTCTACAACATTTAGTTAAGTTGTGAGAGCCAAAATGAACTTTTTATTGCTCTAAATGCATTTTCAGCCCGAATGTACACTTCAGGTGAAACTGTCAAAAACTTCAAAATGAGCAAAAGGACAATGAAATTAATTTTGGAATCATCTTCAAGTTGCTAAAATACACCAATGAAAGCAAAAAGTTTGAGTCTACAACATTTAGTTAAGTTGTGAGAGCCAAAATGAACTTTTTATTGCTTTAAATGCATTTTCAGCCCGATTGTACACTTCAGGTGAAACTGTCAAAATCTTCAAAATGAGCAAAAGCACAATGAAATTAATGCTGGAAACATATTCAAGTTGCTAAAATACACTAATGACAGCAAAAAGTTTGAGTCCACAACATTTAGTTAAGGTGTGAGAGCCAAAATGAACTTTTTATTGCTTTAAATGCATTTTCAGCCCGAATGTACACTTCAGGTGAAACTGTCAAAATCTTCAAAATGAGCAAAAGCACAATGAAATTAATGCTGGAATCATCTTCAAGTTGCTAAAATACATTAATGACAGCAAAAAGTTTGAGTCTACAACATTTAGTTAAGGTGTGAGATTCTAAATGATCTTTTTATTGCTTTAAATGCATTTTCAGCCCGATTGTACACTTCAGGTGAAACTGTCAAAATCTTTAAAATGAGCAAAAGCACAATGAAATTAATGCTGGAATCAACTTCAGGTTGCTAAAATACACTAATGACAGCAAAAAGTTTGAGTCTACAACATTTAGTTAAGGTGTGAGAGCCAAAATGAACTTTTTATTGCTGTAAACGCGTTTTCAGCACCTGATTAAACACTTCAGGTGAAAATGTCAAAATCTTCAAAATGAGCAAAAGCACAATGAAATTAATGCTGGAATCATCTTAAAGTTGCTAAAATACACTAATGACAGCAAAAAGTTTGAATCTACAACATGTAGTTAAGGTGTGAGAGCCAAAATGAACTTTTTATTGCTTTAAATGCAATTTCAGCCCGAATGTACACTTCAGGTGAAACTGTCAAAATCTTCAAAATGAGCAAAAGCACAATGAAATTAATGCTGGAAACATATTCAAGTTGCTACAATACACTAATGACAGCAAAAAGTTTGAGTCTACAACATTTAGTTAAGGAGTGAGAGCCAAAATGAACTTTTTATTGTTCTAAATGCATTTTCAGCCCGAATGTACACTTCAGGTGAAACTGTCAAAATCTTCAAAATGAGCAAAAGCACAATGAAATTAATTTTGGAATCATCTTCAAGTTGCTAAAATACACCAATGACAGCAAAAAGTTTGAGTCTACAACATTTAGTTAAGGTGTGAGAGCCAAAATGAACTTTTTATTGCTGTAAACGCGTTTTCAGCACCTGATTAAACACTTCAGGTGAAAATGTCAAATTCTTCAAAATGAGCAAAAGCACAATGAAATTAATGCTGGAATCATCTTCAAGTTACTAAAATACACTAATGACAGCAAAAAGTTTGAATCTACATCATTTAGTTAAGGTGTGAGAGCAAAAATGAACTTCGTATTGCTTTAAAAGCATTTTCAGCCCGATTGTACACTTCAGGTGAAACTGTCAAAATCTTCAAAATGAGCAAAAGCACAATGAAATGAATGCTGTTATCATCTTCAAGTTGCTAAAATACACGAATGACAGCAAAAAGTTTGAGTCTACAACATTTAGTTAAGTTATGAGAGCCAAAATGAACTTTTTATTGCTTTAAATGCATTTTCAGCCCGATTGTACACTTCAGGTGAAACTGTCAAAATCTTTAAAATGAGCAAAAGCACAATGAAATTAATGCTGGAATCATCTTCAAGTTGCTAAAATACACTAATGTCAGCAAAAAGTTTGAGTCTACAACATTTAGTTAAGGTGTGAGAGCCAAAATGAACTTTTTATTGCTTTATATGCATTTTCAGCCCGATTGTACACTTCAGGTGAAACTGTCAAAATCTTTAAAATGAGCAAAAGCACAATGAAATTAATGCTGGAATCATCTTCAAGTTGCTAAAATACACTAATGACAGCAAACAGTTTGAGTCTACAACATTTAGTTAAGTTGTGAGAGCCAAAATGAACTTTTTATTGCTCTAAATGCATTTTCAGCCCGAATGTACACTTCAGGTGAAACTGTCAAAAACTTCAAAATGAGCAAAAGGACAATGAAATTAATTTTGGAATCATCTTCAAGTTGCTAAAATACACCAATGAAAGCAAAAAGTTTGAGTCTACAACATTTAGTTAAGTTGTGAGAGCCAAAATGAACTTTTTATTGCTTTAAATGCATTTTCAGCCCGATTGTACACTTCAGGTGAAACTGTCAAAATCTTCAAAATGAGCAAAAGCACAATGAAATTAATGCTGGAAACATATTCAAGTTGCTAAAATACACTAATGACAGCAAAAAGTTTGAGTCCACAACATTTAGTTAAGGTGTGAGAGCCAAAATGAACTTTTTATTGCTTTAAATGCATTTTCAGCCCGAATGTACACTTCAGGTGAAACTGTCAAAATCTTCAAAATGAGCAAAAGCACAATGAAATTAATGCTGGAATCATCTTCAAGTTGCTAAAATACATTAATGACAGCAAAAAGTTTGAGTCTACAACATTTAGTTAAGGTGTGAGATTCTAAATGATCTTTTTATTGCTTTAAATGCATTTTCAGCCCGATTGTACACTTCAGGTGAAACTGTCAAAATCTTTAAAATGAGCAAAAGCACAATGAAATTAATGCTGGAATCAACTTCAGGTTGCTAAAATACACTAATGACAGCAAAAAGTTTGAGTCTACAACATTTAGTTAAGGTGTGAGAGCCAAAATGAACTTTTTATTGCTGTAAACGCGTTTTCAGCACCTGATTAAACACTTCAGGTGAAAATGTCAAAATCTTCAAAATGAGCAAAAGCACAATGAAATTAATGCTGGAATCATCTTAAAGTTGCTAAAATACACTAATGACAGCAAAAAGTTTGAATCTACAATATTTAGTTAAGGTGTGAGAGCCAAAATGAACTTTTTATTGCTCTAAATGCATTTTCAGCCCGAATGTACACTTCAGGTGAAACTGTCAAAATCTTCAAAATGAGCAAAAGCACAATGAAATTAATGCTGGAATCATCTTCAAGTTGCTAAAATACACTAATGACAGCAAAAAGTTTGAATCTACAACATGTAGTTAAGGTGTGAGAGCCAAAATGAACTTTTTATTGCTTTAAATGCAATTTCAGCCCGAATGTACACTTCAGGTGAAACTGTCAAAATCTTCAAAATGAGCAAAAGCACAATGAAATTAATGCTGGAAACATATTCAAGTTGCTACAATACACTAATGACAGCAAAAAGTTTGAGTCTACAACATTTAGTTAAGGAGTGAGAGCCAAAATGAACTTTTTATTGTTCTAAATGCATTTTCAGCCCGAATGTACACTTCAGGTGAAACTGTCAAAATCTTCAAAATGAGCAAAAGCACAATGAAATTAATTTTGGAATCATCTTCAAGTTGCTAAAATACACCAATGACAGCAAAAAGTTTGAGTCTACAACATTTAGTTAAGGTGTGAGAGCCAAAATGAACTTTTTATTGCTGTAAACGCGTTTTCAGCACCTGATTAAACACTTCAGGTGAAAATGTCAAATTCTTCAAAATGAGCAAAAGCACAATGAAATTAATGCTGGAATCATCTTCAAGTTACTAAAATACACTAATGACAGCAAAAAGTTTGAATCTACATCATTTAGTTAAGGTGTGAGAGCAAAAATGAACTTCGTATTGCTTTAAAAGCATTTTCAGCCCGATTGTACACTTCAGGTGAAACTGTCAAAATCTTCAAAATGAGCAAAAGCACAATGAAATTAATGCTGTTATCATCTTCAAGTTGCTAAAATACACGAATGACAGCAAAAAGTTTGAGTCTACAACATTTAGTTAAGTTATGAGAGCCAAAATGAACTTTTTATTGCTTTAAATGCATTTTCAGCCCGATTGTACACTTCAGGTGAAACTGTCAAAATCTTTAAAATGAGCAAAAGCACAATGAAATTAATGCTGGAATCATCTTCAAGTTGCTAAAATACACTAATGTCAGCAAAAAGTTTGAGTCTACAACATTTAGTTAAGGTGTGAGAGCCAAAATGAACTTTTTATTGCTTTATATGCATTTTCAGCCCGATTGTACACTTCAGGTGAAACTGTCAAAATCTTTAAAATGAGCAAAAGCACAATGAAATTAATGCTGGAATCATCTTCAAGTTGCTAAAATACACTAATGACAGCAAACAGTTTGAGTCTACAACATTTAGTGAAGTTGTGAGAGCCAAAATGAACTTTTTATTGCTCTAAATGCATTTTCAGCCCGAATGTACACTTCAGGTGAAACTGTCAAAAACTTCAAAATGAGCAAAAGGACAATGAAATTAATTTTGGAATCATCTTCAAGTTGCTAAAATACACCAATGAAAGCAAAAAGTTTGAGTCTACAACATTTAGTTAAGTTGTGAGAGCCAAAATGAACTTTTTATTGCTTTAAATGCATTTTCAGCCCGATTGTACACTTCAGGTGAAACTGTCAAAATCTTCAAAATGAGCAAAAGCACAATGAAATTAATGCTGGAATCATCTTCAAGTTGCTAAAATACATTAATGACAGCAAAAAGTTTGAGTCTACAACATTTAGTTAAGGTGTGAGATTCTAAATGATCTTTTTATTGCTTTAAATGCATTTTCAGCCCGATTGTACACTTCAGGTGAAACTGTCAAAATCTTCAAAATGAGCAAAAGCACAATGAAATTAATGCTGGAATCATCTTCAAGTTGTTAAAATACACTAATGACAGCAAAAAGTTTGAGTCTACAACATTTAGTTAAAGTGTGAGAGCCTAAATTAACTTTTTATTGCTTTAAATGCATTTTCAGCCCGATTGTACACTTCAGGTGAAACTGTCAAAATCTTCAAAATGAGCAAAAGCACAATGAAATTAATGCTGGAATCATCTTCAAGTTACTAAAATACACTAATGACAGCAAAAAGTTTGAGTCTACAACATTTAGTTAAGGTGTGAGAGCCAAAATGAACTTTTTATTGCTTTAAATGCATTTTCAGCCCGAATGTACACTTCAGGGGAAACTGTCAAAATCTTCAAAGTGAGCAAAAGCACAATGAAATTAATGCTGCAATAATCTTCAAGTTGCTAAAATACACTAATGACAGCAAACAGTTTGAGTCTACAACATTTAGTTAAGGTGTGAGAGCCAAAATGAACTTTGTATTGCTTTAAATGCATTTTCAGCCCGATTGTACACTTCAGGTGAAACTGTCAAAATCTTCAAAATGAGCAAACGCACAATGAAATTAATGCTGGAATCATCTTAAAGTTGATAAATTACACTAATGAAAGCAAAACGTTTGAGTCTACAACATTTAGTTAAGGTGTGAGAGCCAAAATGAACTTTTTATTGATTTAAATGCATTTTCAGCCCGATTGTACACTTCAGGTGAAACTGTCTAAATCTTCAAAATGAGCAAAAGCACAATGAAATTAATGCTGGAAACATCTTCAAGTTGCTACAATACACTAATGACAGCAAAAAGTTTGAGTCTACAACATTTAGTTAAGGTGTGAGAGCCAAAATGAACTTTTTATTGCTCTAAATGCATTTTCAGCCCGAATGTACACTTCAGGTGAAACTGTCAAAATCTTCAAAATGAGCAAAAGCACAATGAAATTAATTTTGGAATCATCTTCAAGTTGCTAAAATACACCAATGAAAGCAAAAAGTTTGAGTCTACAACATTTAGTTAAGGTGTGAGGGCCAAAATGAACTTTTTATTGCTTTAAATGCAATTTCAGCCCGATTGTACACTTCAGGTGAAACTGTCAAAATCTTCAAAATGAGCAAAAGCACAATGAAATTAATGCTGGAAACATATTCAAGTTGCTACAATACACTAATGACAGCAAAAAGTTTGAGTCTACAACATTTAGTTAAGGTGTGAGATCCAAAATGAACTTTTTATTGTTCTAAATGCATTTTCAGCCCGAATGTACACTTCAGGTGAAACTGTCAAAATCTTCAAAATGAGCAAAAGCACAATGAAATTAATTTTGGAATCATCTTCAAGTTGCTAAAATACACCAATGAAAGCAAAAAGTTTGAGTCTACAACATTTAGTTAAGGTGTGAGAGCCAAAATGAACTTTTTATTGCTTTAAATGCAATTTCAGCCCGATTGTACACTTCAGGTGAAACTGTCAAAATCTTCAAAATGAGCAAAAGCACAATGAAATCAATGCTGGAATCATCTTAAAGTTGCTAAAATACACTAATGACAGCAAAAAGTTTAAATCTACAACATTTAGTTAAGGTGTGATAGCCAAAATGAACTTTTTATTGCTTTAAATGCATTTTCAGCCCGAATGTACACTTCAGGTGAAACTGTCAAAATCTTCAAAATGAGCAAAAGCACAATGAAATTAATGCTGGAATCAACTTCAGGTTGCTAAAATACACTAATGACAGCAAAAAGTTTGAGTCTACAACATTTAGTTAAGGTGTGAGAGACAAAATGAACTTTTTATTGCTGTAAACGCGTTTTCAGCACCTGATTAAACACTTCAGGTGAAAATGTCAAATTCTTCAAAATGAGCAAAAGCACAATGAAATTAATGCTGGAATCATCTTCAAGTTACTAAAATACACTAATGACAGCAAAAAGTTTGAGTCTACATCATTTAGTTAAGGTGTGAGAGCAAAAATGAACTTCGTATTGCTTTAAATGCATTTTCAGCCCGATTGTACACTTCAGGTGAAACTGTCAAAATCTTCAAAATGAGCAAAAGCACAATGAAATTAATGCTGTTATCATCTTCAAGTTGCTGAAATACACTAATGACAGCAAAAAGTTGTAGTCTACAACATTTAGTTAAGTTGTGAGAGCCAAAATGAACTTTTTATTGCTTTAAATGCATTTTCAGCCCGATTGTACACTTCAGGTGAAACTGTCAAAATCTTTAAAATGAGCAAAAGCACAATGAAATTAATGCTGGAATCATCTTCAAGTTGCTAAAATACACTAATGTCAGCAAAAAGTTTGAGTCTACAACATTTAGTTAAGGTGTGAGAGCCAAAATGAACTTTTTATTGCTTTAAATGCATTTTCAGCCCGAATGTACACTTCAGGTGAAACTGTCAAAAACTTCAAAATGAGCAAAAGCACAATGAAATTAATTTTGGAATCATCTTCAAGTTGCTAAAATACACCAATGAAAGCAAAAAGTTTGAGTCTACAACATTTAGTTAAGGTGTGAGAGCCAAAATGAACTTTTTATTGCTTTAAATGCAATTTCAGCCTGATTGTACACCAGTTGAAACTGTCAAAATCTTCAAAATGAGCAAAAGCACAATGAAATTAATGCTGGAATCATCTTAAAGTTGCTAAAATACACTAATGACAGCAAAAAGTTTGAATCTACAACATTTAGTTAAGGTGTGAGAGCCAAAATGAACTTTTTATTGCTTTAAATGCATTTTCAGCCCGAATGTACACTTCAGGTGAAACTGTCAAAATCTTCAAAATGAGCAAAAGCACAATTAAATTAATGCTGGAATCATCTTCAAGTTGCTAAAATACATTAATGACAGCAAAAAGTTTGAGTCTACAACATTTAGTTAAGGTGTGAGATTCTAAATGATCTTTTTATTGCTTTAAATGCATTTTCAGCCCGATTGTACACTTCAGGTGAAACTGTCTAAATCTTCAAAATGAGCAAAAGCACAATGAAATTAATGCTGGAATCAACTTCAGGTTGCTAAAATACACCAATGACAGCAAAAAGTTTGAGTCTACAACATTTAGTTAAGGTGTGAGAGACAAAATGAACTTTTTATTGCTGTAAACGCGTTTTCAGCACCTGATTAAACACTTCAGGTGAAAATGTCAAATTCTTCAAAATGAGCAAAAGCACAATGAAATTAATGCTGGAATCATCTTCAAGTTACTAAAATACACTAATGACAGCAAAAAGTTTGAGTCTACATCATTTAGTTAAGGTGTGAGAGCAAAAATGAACTTCGTATTGCTTTAAATGCATTTTCAGCCCGATTGTACACTTCAGGTGAAACTGTCAAAATCTTCAAAATGAGCAAAAGCACAATGAAATTAATGCTGGAATCATCTTCAAGTTGTTAAAATACACTAATGACAGCAAAAAGTTTGAGTCTACAACATTTAGTTAAAGTGTGAGAGCCTAAATTAACTTTTTATTGCTTTAAATGCATTTTCAGCCCGATTGTACACTTCAGGTGAAACTGTCAAAATCTTCAAAATGAGCAAAAGCACAATGAAATTAATGCTGGAATCATCTTCAAGTTACTAAAATACACTAATGACAGCAAAAAGTTTGAGTCTACAACATTTAGTTAAGGTGTGAGAGCCAAAATGAACTTTTTATTGCTTTAAATGCATTTTCAGCCCGAATGTACACTTCAGGGGAAACTGTCAAAATCTTCAAAGTGAGCAAAAGCACAATGAAATTAATGCTGCAATAATCTTCAAGTTGCTAAAATACACTAATGACAGCAAACAGTTTGAGTCTACAACATTTAGTTAAGGTGTGAGAGCCAAAATGAACTTTGTATTGCTTTAAATGCATTTTCAGCCCGATTGTACACTTCAGGTGAAACTGTCAAAATCTTCAAAATGAGCAAACGCACAATGAAATTAATGCTGGAATCATCTTAAAGTTGATAAATTACACTAATGAAAGCAAAACGTTTGAGTCTACAACATTTAGTTAAGGTGTGAGAGCCAAAATGAACTTTTTATTGATTTAAATGCATTTTCAGCCCGATTGTACACTTCAGGTGAAACTGTCTAAATCTTCAAAATGAGCAAAAGCACAATGAAATTAATGCTGGAAACATCTTCAAGTTGCTACAATACACTAATGACAGCAAAAAGTTTGAGTCTACAACATTTAGTTAAGGTGTGAGAGCCAAAATGAACTTTTTATTGCTCTAAATGCATTTTCAGCCCGAATGTACACTTCAGGTGAAACTGTCAAAATCTTCAAAATGAGCAAAAGCACAATGAAATTAATTTTGGAATCATCTTCAAGTTGCTAAAATACACCAATGAAAGCAAAAAGTTTGAGTCTACAACATTTAGTTAAGGTGTGAGGGCCAAAATGAACTTTTTATTGCTTTAAATGCAATTTCAGCCCGATTGTACACTTCAGGTGAAACTGTCAAAATCTTCAAAATGAGCAAAAGCACAATGAAATTAATGCTGGAAACATATTCAAGTTGCTACAATACACTAATGACAGCAAAAAGTTTGAGTCTACAACATTTAGTTAAGGTGTGAGATCCAAAATGAACTTTTTATTGTTCTAAATGCATTTTCAGCCCGAATGTACACTTCAGGTGAAACTGTCAAAATCTTCAAAATGAGCAAAAGCACAATGAAATTAATTTTGGAATCATCTTCAAGTTGCTAAAATACACCAATGAAAGCAAAAAGTTTGAGTCTACAACATTTAGTTAAGGTGTGAGAGCCAAAATGAACTTTTTATTGCTTTAAATGCAATTTCAGCCCGATTGTACACTTCAGGTGAAACTGTCAAAATCTTCAAAATGAGCAAAAGCACAATGAAATCAATGCTGGAATCATCTTAAAGTTGCTAAAATACACTAATGACAGCAAAAAGTTTAAATCTACAACATTTAGTTAAGGTGTGATAGCCAAAATGAACTTTTTATTGCTTTAAATGCATTTTCAGCCCGAATGTACACTTCAGGTGAAACTGTCAAAATCTTCAAAATGAGCAAAAGCACAATGAAATTAATGCTGGAATCAACTTCAGGTTGCTAAAATACACTAATGACAGCAAAAAGTTTGAGTCTACAACATTTAGTTAAGGTGTGAGAGACAAAATGAACTTTTTATTGCTGTAAACGCGTTTTCAGCACCTGATTAAACACTTCAGGTGAAAATGTCAAATTCTTTAAAATGAGCAAAAGCACAATGAAATTAATGCTGGAATCATCTTCAAGTTGCTAAAATACACTAATGACAGCAAACAGTTTGAGTCTACAACATTTAGTTAAGTTGTGAGAGCCAAAATGAACTTTTTATTGCTCTAAATGCATTTTCAGCCCGAATGTACACTTCAGGTGAAACTGTCAAAAACTTCAAAATGAGCAAAAGGACAATGAAATTAATTTTGGAATCATCTTCAAGTTGCTAAAATACACCAATGAAAGCAAAAAGTTTGAGTCTACAACATTTAGTTAAGTTGTGAGAGCCAAAATGAACTTTTTATTGCTTTAAATGCATTTTCAGCCCGATTGTACACTTCAGGTGAAACTGTCAAAATCTTCAAAATGAGCAAAAGCACAATGAAATTAATGCTGGAAACATATTCAAGTTGCTAAAATACACTAATGACAGCAAAAAGTTTGAGTCCACAACATTTAGTTAAGGTGTGAGAGCCAAAATGAACTTTTTATTGCTTTAAATGCATTTTCAGCCCGAATGTACACTTCAGGTGAAACTGTCAAAATCTTCAAAATGAGCAAAAGCACAATGAAATTAATGCTGGAATCATCTTCAAGTTGCTAAAATACATTAATGACAGCAAAAAGTTTGAGTCTACAACATTTAGTTAAGGTGTGAGATTCTAAATGATCTTTTTATTGCTTTAAATGCATTTTCAGCCCGATTGTACACTTCAGGTGAAACTGTCAAAATCTTTAAAATGAGCAAAAGCACAATGAAATTAATGCTGGAATCAACTTCAGGTTGCTAAAATACACTAATGACAGCAAAAAGTTTGAGTCTACAACATTTAGTTAAGGTGTGAGAGCCAAAATGAACTTTTTATTGCTGTAAACGCGTTTTAAGCACCTGATTAAACACTTCAGGTGAAAATGTCAAATTCTTCAAAATGAGCAAAAGCACAATGAAATTAATGCTGGAATCATCTTCAAGTTACTAAAATACACTAATGACAGCAAAAAGTTTGAGTCTACATCATTTAGTTAAGGTGTGAGAGCAAAAATGAACTTCGTATTGCTTTAAATGCATTTTCAGCCCGATTGTACACTTCAGGTGAAACTGTCAAAATCTTCAAAATGAGCAAAAGCACAATGAAATTAATGCTGTTATCATCTTCAAGTTGCTGAAATACACTAATGACAGCAAAAAGTTGTAGTCTACAACATTTAGTTAAGTTGTGAGAGCCAAAATGAACTTTTTATTGCTTTAAATGCATTTTCAGCCCGATTGTACACTTCAGGTGAAACTGTCAAAATCTTTAAAATGAGCAAAAGCACAATGAAATTAATGCTGGAATCATCTTCAAGTTGCTAAAATACACTAATGTCAGCAAAAAGTTTGAGTCTACAACATTTAGTTAAGGTGTGAGAGCCAAAATGAACTTTTTATTGCTTTAAATGCATTTTCAGCCCGAATGTACACTTCAGGTGAAACTGTCAAAAACTTCAAAATGAGCAAAAGCACAATGAAATTAATTTTGGAATCATCTTCAAGTTGCTAAAATACACCAATGAAAGCAAAAAGTTTGAGTCTACAACATTTAGTTAAGGTGTGAGAGCCAAAATGAACTTTTTATTGCTTTAAATGCAATTTCAGCCTGATTGTACACCAGTTGAAACTGTCAAAATCTTCAAAATGAGCAAAAGCACAATGAAATTAATGCTGGAATCATCTTAAAGTTGCTAAAATACACTAATGACAGCAAAAAGTTTGAATCTACAACATTTAGTTAAGGTGTGAGAGCCAAAATGAACTTTTTATTGCTTTAAATGCATTTTCAGCCCGAATGTACACTTCAGGTGAAACTGTCAAAATCTTCAAAATGAGCAAAAGCACAATTAAATTAATGCTGGAATCATCTTCAAGTTGCTAAAATACATTAATGACAGCAAAAAGTTTGAGTCTACAACATTTAGTTAAGGTGTGAGATTCTAAATGATCTTTTTATTGCTTTAAATGCATTTTCAGCCCGATTGTACACTTCAGGTGAAACTGTCTAAATCTTCAAAATGAGCAAAAGCACAATGAAATTAATGCTGGAATCAACTTCAGGTTGCTAAAATACACCAATGACAGCAAAAAGTTTGAGTCTACAACATTTAGTTAAGGTGTGAGAGACAAAATGAACTTTTTATTGCTGTAAACGCGTTTTCAGCACCTGATTAAACACTTCAGGTGAAAATGTCAAATTCTTCAAAATGAGCAAAAGCACAATGAAATTAATGCTGGAATCATCTTCAAGTTACTAAAATACACTAATGACAGCAAAAAGTTTGAGTCTACATCATTTAGTTAAGGTGTGAGAGCAAAAATGAACTTCGTATTGCTTTAAATGCATTTTCAGCCCGATTGTACACTTCAGGTGAAACTGTCAAAATCTTCAAAATGAGCAAAAGCACAATGAAATTAATGCTGGAATCATCTTCAAGTTGTTAAAATACACTAATGACAGCAAAAAGTTTGAGTCTACAACATTTAGTTAAAGTGTGAGAGCCTAAATTAACTTTTTATTGCTTTAAATGCATTTTCAGCCCGATTGTACACTTCAGGTGAAACTGTCAAAATCTTCAAAATGAGCAAAAGCACAATGAAATTAATGCTGGAATCATCTTCAAGTTACTAAAATACACTAATGACAGCAAAAAGTTTGAGTCTACAACATTTAGTTAAGGTGTGAGAGCCAAAATGAACTTTTTATTGCTTTAAATGCATTTTCAGCCCGAATGTACACTTCAGGGGAAACTGTCAAAATCTTCAAAGTGAGCAAAAGCACAATGAAATTAATGCTGCAATAATCTTCAAGTTGCTAAAATACACTAATGACAGCAAACAGTTTGAGTCTACAACATTTAGTTAAGGTGTGAGAGCCAAAATGAACTTTGTATTGCTTTAAATGCATTTTCAGCCCGATTGTACACTTCAGGTGAAACTGTCAAAATCTTCAAAATGAGCAAACGCACAATGAAATTAATGCTGGAATCATCTTAAAGTTGATAAATTACACTAATGAAAGCAAAACGTTTGAGTCTACAACATTTAGTTAAGGTGTGAGAGCCAAAATGAACTTTTTATTGATTTAAATGCATTTTCAGCCCGATTGTACACTTCAGGTGAAACTGTCTAAATCTTCAAAATGAGCAAAAGCACAATGAAATTAATGCTGGAAACATCTTCAAGTTGCTACAATACACTAATGACAGCAAAAAGTTTGAGTCTACAACATTTAGTTAAGGTGTGAGAGCCAAAATGAACTTTTTATTGCTCTAAATGCATTTTCAGCCCGAATGTACACTTCAGGTGAAACTGTCAAAATCTTCAAAATGAGCAAAAGCACAATGAAATTAATTTTGGAATCATCTTCAAGTTGCTAAAATACACCAATGAAAGCAAAAAGTTTGAGTCTACAACATTTAGTTAAGGTGTGAGGGCCAAAATGAACTTTTTATTGCTTTAAATGCAATTTCAGCCCGATTGTACACTTCAGGTGAAACTGTCAAAATCTTCAAAATGAGCAAAAGCACAATGAAATTAATGCTGGAAACATATTCAAGTTGCTACAATACACTAATGACAGCAAAAAGTTTGAGTCTACAACATTTAGTTAAGGTGTGAGATCCAAAATGAACTTTTTATTGTTCTAAATGCATTTTCAGCCCGAATGTACACTTCAGGTGAAACTGTCAAAATCTTCAAAATGAGCAAAAGCACAATGAAATTAATTTTGGAATCATCTTCAAGTTGCTAAAATACACCAATGAAAGCAAAAAGTTTGAGTCTACAACATTTAGTTAAGGTGTGAGAGCCAAAATGAACTTTTTATTGCTTTAAATGCAATTTCAGCCCGATTGTACACTTCAGGTGAAACTGTCAAAATCTTCAAAATGAGCAAAAGCACAATGAAATCAATGCTGGAATCATCTTAAAGTTGCTAAAATACACTAATGACAGCAAAAAGTTTAAATCTACAACATTTAGTTAAGGTGTGATAGCCAAAATGAACTTTTTATTGCTTTAAATGCATTTTCAGCCCGAATGTACACTTCAGGTGAAACTGTCAAAATCTTCAAAATGAGCAAAAGCACAATGAAATTAATGCTGGAATCAACTTCAGGTTGCTAAAATACACTAATGACAGCAAAAAGTTTGAGTCTACAACATTTAGTTAAGGTGTGAGAGACAAAATGAACTTTTTATTGCTGTAAACGCGTTTTCAGCACCTGATTAAACACTTCAGGTGAAAATGTCAAATTCTTCAAAATGAGCAAAAGCACAATGAAATTAATGCTGGAATCATCTTCAAGTTACTAAAATACACTAATGACAGCAAAAAGTTTGAGTCTACATCATTTAGTTAAGGTGTGAGAGCAAAAATGAACTTCGTATTGCTTTAAATGCATTTTCAGCCCGATTGTACACTTCAGGTGAAACTGTCAAAATCTTCAAAATGAGCAAAAGCACAATGAAATTAATGCTGGAATCATCTTCAAGTTGTTAAAATACACTAATGACAGCAAAAAGTTTGAGTCTACAACATTTAGTTAAAGTGTGAGAGCCTAAATTAACTTTTTATTGCTTTAAATGCATTTTCAGCCCGATTGTACACTTCAGGTGAAACTGTCAAAATCTTCAAAATGAGCAAAAGCACAATGAAATTAATGCTGGAATCATCTTCAAGTTACTAAAATACACTAATGACAGCAAAAAGTTTGAGTCTACAACATTTAGTTAAGGTGTGAGAGCCAAAATGAACTTTTTATTGCTTTAAATGCATTTTCAGCCCGAATGTACACTTCAGGGGAAACTGTCAAAATCTTCAAAGTGAGCAAAAGCACAATGAAATTAATGCTGCAATAATCTTCAAGTTGCTAAAATACACTAATGACAGCAAACAGTTTGAGTCTACAACATTTAGTTAAGGTGTGAGAGCCAAAATGAACTTTGTATTGCTTTAAATGCATTTTCAGCCCGATTGTACACTTCAGGTGAAACTGTCAAAATCTTCAAAATGAGCAAACGCACAATGAAATTAATGCTGGAATCATCTTAAAGTTGATAAATTACACTAATGAAAGCAAAACGTTTGAGTCTACAACATTTAGTTAAGGTGTGAGAGCCAAAATGAACTTTTTATTGATTTAAATGCATTTTCAGCCTGATTGTACACTTCAGGTGAAAATGTCAAAATCTTCAAAATGAGCAAAAGCACAATGAAATTAATGCTTGAATAATCTTCATTTTGCTAACATACACTAATGACAGCAAAAAGTTTGAGTCTACAACATTTAGTTAAGGTGTGAGAGCCAAAATGAACTTTTTATTGCTTTAAACGCGTTTTCAGCCCCTAATTGTACACTTCAGGTGAAAATGTCTAAATCTTCAAAATGAGCAAAAGCACAATGAAATTAATGCTGGAAACATCTTCAAGTTGCTACAATACACTAATGACAGCAAAAAGTTTGAGTCTACAACATTTAGTTAAGGTGTGAGAGCCAAAATGAACTTTTTATTGCTCTAAATGCATTTTCAGCCCGAATGTACACTTCAGGTGAAACTGTCAAAATCTTCAAAATGAGCAAAAGCACAATGAAATTAATTTTGGAATCATCTTCAAGTTGCTAAAATACACCAATGAAAGCAAAAAGTTTGAGTCTACAACATTTAGTTAAGGTGTGAGAGCCAAAATGAACTTTTTATGGCTTTAAATGCAATTTCAGCCCGATTGTACACTTCAGGTGAAACTGTCAAAATCTTCAAAATGAGCAAAAGCACAATGAAATTAATGCTGGAAACATATTCAAGTTGCTACAATACACTAATGACAGCAAAAAGTTTGAGTCTACAACATTTAGTTAAGGTGTGAGAGCCAAAATGAACTTTTTATTGCTTTAAATGCAATTTCAGCCCGATTGTACACTTCAGGTGAAACTGTCAAAATCTTCAAAATGAGCAAAAGCACAATGAAATCAATGCTGGAATCATCTTAAAGTTGCTAAAATACACTAATGACAGCAAAAAGTTTAAATCTACAACATTTAGTTAAGGTGTGATAGCCAAAATGAACTTTTTATTGCTTTAAATGCATTTTCAGCCCGAATGTACACTTCAGGTGAAACTGTCAAAATCTTCAAAATGAGCAAAAGCACAATGAAATTAATGCTGGAATCAACTTCAGGTTGCTAAAATACACTAATGACAGCAAAAAGTTTGAGTCTACAACATTTAGTTAAGGTGTGAGAGACAAAATGAACTTTTTATTGCTGTAAACGCGTTTTCAGCACCTGATTAAACACTTCAGGTGAAAATGTCAAATTCTTTAAAATGAGCAAAAGCACAATGAAATTAATGCTGGAATCATCTTCAAGTTGCTAAAATACACTAATGACAGCAAACAGTTTGAGTCTACAACATTTAGTTAAGTTGTGAGAGCCAAAATGAACTTTTTATTGCTCTAAATGCATTTTCAGCCCGAATGTACACTTCAGGTGAAACTGTCAAAAACTTCAAAATGAGCAAAAGGACAATGAAATTAATTTTGGAATCATCTTCAAGTTGCTAAAATACACCAATGAAAGCAAAAAGTTTGAGTCTACAACATTTAGTTAAGTTGTGAGAGCCAAAATGAACTTTTTATTGCTTTAAATGCATTTTCAGCCCGATTGTACACTTCAGGTGAAACTGTCAAAATCTTCAAAATGAGCAAAAGCACAATGAAATTAATGCTGGAAACATATTCAAGTTGCTAAAATACACTAATGACAGCAAAAAGTTTGAGTCCACAACATTTAGTTAAGGTGTGAGAGCCAAAATGAACTTTTTATTGCTTTAAATGCATTTTCAGCCCGAATGTACACTTCAGGTGAAACTGTCAAAATCTTCAAAATGAGCAAAAGCACAATGAAATTAATGCTGGAATCATCTTCAAGTTGCTAAAATACATTAATGACAGCAAAAAGTTTGAGTCTACAACATTTAGTTAAGGTGTGAGATTCTAAATGATCTTTTTATTGCTTTAAATGCATTTTCAGCCCGATTGTACACTTCAGGTGAAACTGTCAAAATCTTTAAAATGAGCAAAAGCACAATGAAATTAATGCTGGAATCAACTTCAGGTTGCTAAAATACACTAATGACAGCAAAAAGTTTGAGTCTACAACATTTAGTTAAGGTGTGAGAGCCAAAATGAACTTTTTATTGCTGTAAACGCGTTTTAAGCACCTGATTAAACACTTCAGGTGAAAATGTCAAATTCTTCAAAATGAGCAAAAGCACAATGAAATTAATGCTGGAATCATCTTCAAGTTACTAAAATACACTAATGACAGCAAAAAGTTTGAGTCTACATCATTTAGTTAAGGTGTGAGAGCAAAAATGAACTTCGTATTGCTTTAAATGCATTTTCAGCCCGATTGTACACTTCAGGTGAAACTGTCAAAATCTTCAAAATGAGCAAAAGCACAATGAAATTAATGCTGTTATCATCTTCAAGTTGCTGAAATACACTAATGACAGCAAAAAGTTGTAGTCTACAACATTTAGTTAAGTTGTGAGAGCCAAAATGAACTTTTTATTGCTTTAAATGCATTTTCAGCCCGATTGTACACTTCAGGTGAAACTGTCAAAATCTTTAAAATGAGCAAAAGCACAATGAAATTAATGCTGGAATCATCTTCAAGTTGCTAAAATACACTAATGTCAGCAAAAAGTTTGAGTCTACAACATTTAGTTAAGGTGTGAGAGCCAAAATGAACTTTTTATTGCTTTAAATGCATTTTCAGCCCGAATGTACACTTCAGGTGAAACTGTCAAAAACTTCAAAATGAGCAAAAGCACAATGAAATTAATTTTGGAATCATCTTCAAGTTGCTAAAATACACCAATGAAAGCAAAAAGTTTGAGTCTACAACATTTAGTTAAGGTGTGAGAGCCAAAATGAACTTTTTATTGCTTTAAATGCAATTTCAGCCTGATTGTACACCAGTTGAAACTGTCAAAATCTTCAAAATGAGCAAAAGCACAATGAAATTAATGCTGGAATCATCTTAAAGTTGCTAAAATACACTAATGACAGCAAAAAGTTTGAATCTACAACATTTAGTTAAGGTGTGAGAGCCAAAATGAACTTTTTATTGCTTTAAATGCATTTTCAGCCCGAATGTACACTTCAGGTGAAACTGTCAAAATCTTCAAAATGAGCAAAAGCACAATTAAATTAATGCTGGAATCATCTTCAAGTTGCTAAAATACATTAATGACAGCAAAAAGTTTGAGTCTACAACATTTAGTTAAGGTGTGAGATTCTAAATGATCTTTTTATTGCTTTAAATGCATTTTCAGCCCGATTGTACACTTCAGGTGAAACTGTCTAAATCTTCAAAATGAGCAAAAGCACAATGAAATTAATGCTGGAATCAACTTCAGGTTGCTAAAATACACCAATGACAGCAAAAAGTTTGAGTCTACAACATTTAGTTAAGGTGTGAGAGACAAAATGAACTTTTTATTGCTGTAAACGCGTTTTCAGCACCTGATTAAACACTTCAGGTGAAAATGTCAAATTCTTCAAAATGAGCAAAAGCACAATGAAATTAATGCTGGAATCATCTTCAAGTTACTAAAATACACTAATGACAGCAAAAAGTTTGAGTCTACATCATTTAGTTAAGGTGTGAGAGCAAAAATGAACTTCGTATTGCTTTAAATGCATTTTCAGCCCGATTGTACACTTCAGGTGAAACTGTCAAAAACTTCAAAATGAGCAAAAGGACAATGAAATTAATTTTGGAATCATCTTCAAGTTGCTAAAATACACCAATGAAAGCAAAAAGTTTGAGTCTACAACATTTAGTTAAGTTGTGAGAGCCAAAATGAACTTTTTATTGCTTTAAATGCATTTTCAGCCCGATTGTACACTTCAGGTGAAACTGTCAAAATCTTCAAAATGAGCAAAAGCACAATGAAATTAATGCTGGAAACATATTCAAGTTGCTAAAATACACTAATGACAGCAAAAAGTTTGAGTCCACAACATTTAGTTAAGGTGTGAGAGCCAAAATGAACTTTTTATTGCTTTAAATGCATTTTCAGCCCGAATGTACACTTCAGGTGAAACTGTCAAAATCTTCAAAATGAGCAAAAGCACAATGAAATTAATGCTGGAATCATCTTCAAGTTGCTAAAATACATTAATGACAGCAAAAAGTTTGAGTCTACAACATTTAGTTAAGGTGTGAGATTCTAAATGATCTTTTTATTGCTTTAAATGCATTTTCAGCCCGATTGTACACTTCAGGTGAAACTGTCAAAATCTTTAAAATGAGCAAAAGCACAATGAAATTAATGCTGGAATCAACTTCAGGTTGCTAAAATACACTAATGACAGCAAAAAGTTTGAGTCTACAACATTTAGTTAAGGTGTGAGAGCCAAAATGAACTTTTTATTGCTGTAAACGCGTTTTAAGCACCTGATTAAACACTTCAGGTGAAAATGTCAAATTCTTCAAAATGAGCAAAAGCACAATGAAATTAATGCTGGAATCATCTTCAAGTTACTAAAATACACTAATGACAGCAAAAAGTTTGAGTCTACATCATTTAGTTAAGGTGTGAGAGCAAAAATGAACTTCGTATTGCTTTAAATGCATTTTCAGCCCGATTGTACACTTCAGGTGAAACTGTCAAAATCTTCAAAATGAGCAAAAGCACAATGAAATTAATGCTGTTATCATCTTCAAGTTGCTGAAATACACTAATGACAGCAAAAAGTTGTAGTCTACAACATTTAGTTAAGTTGTGAGAGCCAAAATGAACTTTTTATTGCTTTAAATGCATTTTCAGCCCGATTGTACACTTCAGGTGAAACTGTCAAAATCTTTAAAATGAGCAAAAGCACAATGAAATTAATGCTGGAATCATCTTCAAGTTGCTAAAATACACTAATGTCAGCAAAAAGTTTGAGTCTACAACATTTAGTTAAGGTGTGAGAGCCAAAATGAACTTTTTATTGCTTTAAATGCATTTTCAGCCCGAATGTACACTTCAGGTGAAACTGTCAAAAACTTCAAAATGAGCAAAAGCACAATGAAATTAATTTTGGAATCATCTTCAAGTTGCTAAAATACACCAATGAAAGCAAAAAGTTTGAGTCTACAACATTTAGTTAAGGTGTGAGAGCCAAAATGAACTTTTTATTGCTTTAAATGCAATTTCAGCCTGATTGTACACCAGTTGAAACTGTCAAAATCTTCAAAATGAGCAAAAGCACAATGAAATTAATGCTGGAATCATCTTAAAGTTGCTAAAATACACTAATGACAGCAAAAAGTTTGAATCTACAACATTTAGTTAAGGTGTGAGAGCCAAAATGAACTTTTTATTGCTTTAAATGCATTTTCAGCCCGAATGTACACTTCAGGTGAAACTGTCAAAATCTTCAAAATGAGCAAAAGCACAATTAAATTAATGCTGGAATCATCTTCAAGTTGCTAAAATACATTAATGACAGCAAAAAGTTTGAGTCTACAACATTTAGTTAAGGTGTGAGATTCTAAATGATCTTTTTATTGCTTTAAATGCATTTTCAGCCCGATTGTACACTTCAGGTGAAACTGTCTAAATCTTCAAAATGAGCAAAAGCACAATGAAATTAATGCTGGAATCAACTTCAGGTTGCTAAAATACACCAATGACAGCAAAAAGTTTGAGTCTACAACATTTAGTTAAGGTGTGAGAGACAAAATGAACTTTTTATTGCTGTAAACGCGTTTTCAGCACCTGATTAAACACTTCAGGTGAAAATGTCAAATTCTTCAAAATGAGCAAAAGCACAATGAAATTAATGCTGGAATCATCTTCAAGTTACTAAAATACACTAATGACAGCAAAAAGTTTGAGTCTACATCATTTAGTTAAGGTGTGAGAGCAAAAATGAACTTCGTATTGCTTTAAATGCATTTTCAGCCCGATTGTACACTTCAGGTGAAACTGTCAAAATCTTCAAAATGAGCAAAAGCACAATGAAATTAATGCTGGAATCATCTTCAAGTTGTTAAAATACACTAATGACAGCAAAAAGTTTGAGTCTACAACATTTAGTTAAAGTGTGAGAGCCTAAATTAACTTTTTATTGCTTTAAATGCATTTTCAGCCCGATTGTACACTTCAGGTGAAACTGTCAAAATCTTCAAAATGAGCAAAAGCACAATGAAATTAATGCTGGAATCATCTTCAAGTTACTAAAATACACTAATGACAGCAAAAAGTTTGAGTCTACAACATTTAGTTAAGGTGTGAGAGCCAAAATGAACTTTTTATTGCTTTAAATGCATTTTCAGCCCGAATGTACACTTCAGGGGAAACTGTCAAAATCTTCAAAGTGAGCAAAAGCACAATGAAATTAATGCTGCAATAATCTTCAAGTTGCTAAAATACACTAATGACAGCAAACAGTTTGAGTCTACAACATTTAGTTAAGGTGTGAGAGCCAAAATGAACTTTGTATTGCTTTAAATGCATTTTCAGCCCGATTGTACACTTCAGGTGAAACTGTCAAAATCTTCAAAATGAGCAAACGCACAATGAAATTAATGCTGGAATCATCTTAAAGTTGATAAATTACACTAATGAAAGCAAAACGTTTGAGTCTACAACATTTAGTTAAGGTGTGAGAGCCAAAATGAACTTTTTATTGATTTAAATGCATTTTCAGCCCGATTGTACACTTCAGGTGAAACTGTCTAAATCTTCAAAATGAGCAAAAGCACAATGAAATTAATGCTGGAAACATCTTCAAGTTGCTACAATACACTAATGACAGCAAAAAGTTTGAGTCTACAACATTTAGTTAAGGTGTGAGAGCCAAAATGAACTTTTTATTGCTCTAAATGCATTTTCAGCCCGAATGTACACTTCAGGTGAAACTGTCAAAATCTTCAAAATGAGCAAAAGCACAATGAAATTAATTTTGGAATCATCTTCAAGTTGCTAAAATACACCAATGAAAGCAAAAAGTTTGAGTCTACAACATTTAGTTAAGGTGTGAGGGCCAAAATGAACTTTTTATTGCTTTAAATGCAATTTCAGCCCGATTGTACACTTCAGGTGAAACTGTCAAAATCTTCAAAATGAGCAAAAGCACAATGAAATTAATGCTGGAAACATATTCAAGTTGCTACAATACACTAATGACAGCAAAAAGTTTGAGTCTACAACATTTAGTTAAGGTGTGAGATCCAAAATGAACTTTTTATTGTTCTAAATGCATTTTCAGCCCGAATGTACACTTCAGGTGAAACTGTCAAAATCTTCAAAATGAGCAAAAGCACAATGAAATTAATTTTGGAATCATCTTCAAGTTGCTAAAATACACCAATGAAAGCAAAAAGTTTGAGTCTACAACATTTAGTTAAGGTGTGAGAGCCAAAATGAACTTTTTATTGCTTTAAATGCAATTTCAGCCCGATTGTACACTTCAGGTGAAACTGTCAAAATCTTCAAAATGAGCAAAAGCACAATGAAATCAATGCTGGAATCATCTTAAAGTTGCTAAAATACACTAATGACAGCAAAAAGTTTAAATCTACAACATTTAGTTAAGGTGTGATAGCCAAAATGAACTTTTTATTGCTTTAAATGCATTTTCAGCCCGAATGTACACTTCAGGTGAAACTGTCAAAATCTTCAAAATGAGCAAAAGCACAATGAAATTAATGCTGGAATCAACTTCAGGTTGCTAAAATACACTAATGACAGCAAAAAGTTTGAGTCTACAACATTTAGTTAAGGTGTGAGAGACAAAATGAACTTTTTATTGCTGTAAACGCGTTTTCAGCACCTGATTAAACACTTCAGGTGAAAATGTCAAATTCTTCAAAATGAGCAAAAGCACAATGAAATTAATGCTGGAATCATCTTCAAGTTACTAAAATACACTAATGACAGCAAAAAGTTTGAGTCTACATCATTTAGTTAAGGTGTGAGAGCAAAAATGAACTTCTAATTGCTTTAAATGCATTTTCAGCCCGATTGTACACTTCAGGTGAAACTGTCAAAATCTTCAAAATGAGCAAAAGCACAATGAAATTAATGCTGGAATCATCTTCAAGTTGTTAAAATACACTAATGACAGCAAAAAGTTTGAGTCTACAACATTTAGTTAAAGTGTGAGAGCCTAAATTAACTTTTTATTGCTTTAAATGCATTTTCAGCCCGATTGTACACTTCAGGTGAAACTGTCAAAATCTTCAAAATGAGCAAAAGCACAATGAAATTAATGCTGGAATCATCTTCAAGTTACTAAAATACACTAATGACAGCAAAAAGTTTGAGTCTACAACATTTAGTTAAGGTGTGAGAGCCAAAATGAACTTTTTATTGCTTTAAATGCATTTTCAGCCCGAATGTACACTTCAGGGGAAACTGTCAAAATCTTCAAAGTGAGCAAAAGCACAATGAAATTAATGCTGCAATAATCTTCAAGTTGCTAAAATACACTAATGACAGCAAACAGTTTGAGTCTACAACATTTAGTTAAGGTGTGAGAGCCAAAATGAACTTTGTATTGCTTTAAATGCATTTTCAGCCCGATTGTACACTTCAGGTGAAAC
This sequence comes from Leptonotus elevatus, assembly GCF_054856555.1. NCBI lineage: Eukaryota > Metazoa > Chordata > Actinopteri > Syngnathiformes > Syngnathidae > Leptonotus > Leptonotus elevatus. Next base: position 22,444,530 of record NC_141252.1, read on the forward strand.
TGTCAAAATCTTCAAAATGAGCAAACGCACAATGAAATTAATGCTGGAATCATCTTAAAGTTGATAAATTACACTAATGAAAGCAAAACGTTTGAGTCTACAACATTTAGTTAAGGTGTGAGAGCCAAAATGAACTTTTTATTGATTTAAATGCATTTTCAGCCTGATTGTACACTTCAGGTGAAAATGTCAAAATCTTCAAAATGAGCAAAAGCACAATGAAATTAATGCTTGAATAATCTTCATTTTGCTAACATACACTAATGACAGCAAAAAGTTTGAGTCTACAACATTTAGTTAAGGTGTGAGAGCCAAAATGAACTTTTTATTGCTTTAAACGCGTTTTCAGCCCCTAATTGTACACTTCAGGTGAAAATGTCTAAATCTTCAAAATGAGCAAAAGCACAATGAAATTAATGCTGGAAACATCTTCAAGTTGCTACAATACACTAATGACAGCAAAAAGTTTGAGTCTACAACATTTAGTTAAGGTGTGAGAGCCAAAATGAACTTTTTATTGCTCTAAATGCATTTTCAGCCCGAATGTACACTTCAGGTGAAACTGTCAAAATCTTCAAAATGAGCAAAAGCACAATGAAATTAATTTTGGAATCATCTTCAAGTTGCTAAAATACACCAATGAAAGCAAAAAGTTTGAGTCTACAACATTTAGTTAAGGTGTGAGGGCCAAAATGAACTTTTTATTGCTTTAAATGCAATTTCAGCCCGATTGTACACTTCAGGTGAAACTGTCAAAATCTTCAAAATGAGCAAAAGCACAATGAAATTAATGCTGGAAACATATTCAAGTTGCTACAATACACTAATGACAGCAAAAAGTTTGAGTCTACAACATTTAGTTAAGGTGTGAGAGCCAAAATGAACTTTTTATTGTTCTAAATGCATTTTCAGCCCGAATGTACACTTCAGGTGAAACTGTCAAAATCTTCAAAATGAGCAAAAGCACAATGAAATTAATTTTGGAATCATCTTAAAGTTGCTAAAATACACCAATGAAAGCAAAAAGTTTGAGTCTACAACATTTAGTTAAGGTGTGAGAGCCAAAATGAACTTTTTATTGCTTTAAATGCAATTTCAGCCCGATTGTACACTTCAGGTGAAACTGTCAAAATCTTCAAAATGAGCAAAAGCACAATGAAATTAATGCTGGAATCATCTTAAAGTTGCTAAAATACACTAATGACAGCAAAAAGTTTAAATCTACAACATTTAGTTAAGGTGTGATAGCCAAAATGATTTTTTTATTGCTTTAAATGCATTTTCAGCCCGAATGTACACTTCAGGTGAAACTGTCAAAATCTTCAAAATGAGCAAAAGCACAATGAAATTAATGCTGGAATCAACTTCAGGTTGCTAAAATACACTAATGACAGCAAAAAGTTTGAGTCTACAACATTTAGTTAAGGTGTGAGAGACAAAATGAACTTTTTATTGCTGTAAACGCGTTTTCAGCACCTGATTAAACACTTCAGGTGAAAATGTCAAATTCTTCAAAATGAGCAAAAGCACAATGAAATTAATGCTGGAATCATCTTCAAGTTACTAAAATACACTAATGACAGCAAAAAGTTTGAGTCTACATCATTTAGTTAAGGTGTGAGAGCAAAAATGAACTTCGTATTGCTTTAAATGCATTTTCAGCCCGATTGTACACTTCAGGTGAAACTGTCAAAATCTTCAAAATGAGCAAAAGCACAATGAAATTAATGCTGGAATCATCTTCAAGTTGTTAAAATACACTAATGACAGCAAAAAGTTTGAGTCTACAACATTTAGTTAAAGTGTGAGAGCCTAAATTAACTTTTTATTGCTTTAAATGCATTTTCAGCCCGATTGTACACTTCAGGTGAAACTGTCAAAATCTTCAAAATGAGCAAAAGCACAATGAAATTAATGCTGGAATCATCTTCAAGTTACTAAAATACACTAATGACAGCAAAAACTTTGAGTCTACAACATTTAGTTAAGGTGTGAGAGCCAAAATGAACTTTTTATTGCTTTAAATGCATTTTCAGCCCGAATGTACACTTCAGGGGAAACTGTCAAAATCTTCAAAGTGAGCAAAAGCACAATGAAATTAATGCTGGAATCATCTTCAAGTTGCTAAAATACACTAATGACAGCAAACAGTTTGAGTCTACAACATTTAGTTAAGGTGTGAGAGCCAAAATGAACTTTGTATTGCTTTAAATGCATTTTCAGCCCGATTGTACACTTCAGGTGAAACTGTCAAAATCTTCAAAATGAGCAAAAGCACAATGAAATTAATTTTGGAATCATCTTCAAGTTGCTAAAATACACCAATGAAAGCAAAAAGTTTGAGTCTACAACATTTAGTTAAGGTGTGAGAGCCAAAATGAACTTTTTATTGCTTTAAATACAATTTCAGCCCGATTGTACACTTCAGGTGAAACTGTCAAAATCTTCAAAATGAGCAAAAGCACAATGAAATTAATGCTGGAAACATATTCAAGTTGCTACAATACACTAATGACAGCAAAAAGTTTGAGTCTACAACATTTAGTTAAGGTGTGAGAGCCAAAATGAACTTTTTATTGCTTTAAACGCGTTTTCAGCCCCTAATTGTACACTTCAGGTGAAAATGTCAAAATCTTCAAAATGAGCAAAAGCACAATGAAATTAATGCTTGAATCATCTTCATTTTGCTAAAATACACTAATGACAGCAAAAAGTTTGAGTCTACAACATTTAGTTAAGGTGTGAGAGCCAAAATGAACTTTTTATGGCTTTAAATGCATTTTCAGCCTGATTGTACACTTCAGGTGAAAATGTCAAAATCTTCAAAATGAGCAAAAGCACAATGAAATTAATGCTTGAATCATCTTCATTTTGCTAACATACACTAATGACAGCAAAAAGTTTGAGTCTACAACATTTAGTTAAGGTGTGAGAGCCAAAATGAACTTTTTATTGCTTTAAACGCGTTTTCAGCCCCTAATTGTACACTTCAGGTGAAAATGTCAAAATCTTCAAAATGAGCAAAAGCACAATGAAATTAATGCTTGAATCATCTTCATTTTGCTAAAATACACTAATGACAGCAAAAAGTTTGAGTCTACAACATTTAGTTAAGGTGTGAGAGCCAAAATGAACTTTTTATGGCTTTAAATGCATTTTCAGCCTGATTGTACACTTCAGGTGAAAATGTCAAAATCTTCAAAATGAGCAAAAGCACAATGAAATTAATGCTTGAATCATCTTCATTTTGCTAACATACACTAATGACAGCAAAAAGTTTGAGTCTACAACATTTAGTTAAGGTGTGAGAGCCAAAATGAACTTTTTATGGCTTTAAATGCATTTTCAGCCCGATTGTACACTTCAGGTGAAAATGTCAAAATCTTCAAAATGAGCAAAAGCACAATGAAATTAATGCTTGAATCATCTTCATTTTGCTAAAATACACTAATGACAGCAAAAAGTTTGAGTCTACAACATTTAGTTAAGGTGTGAGAGCCAAAATGAACTTTTTATGGCTTTAAATGCATTTTCAGCCTGATTGTACACTTCAGGTGAAAATGTCAAAATCTTCAAAATGAGCAAAAGCACAATGAAATTAATGCTTGAATCATCTTCATTTTGCTAACATACACTAATGACAGCAAAAAGTTTGAGTCTACAACATTTAGTTAAGGTGTGAGAGCCAAAATGAACTTTTTATGGCTTTAAATGCATTTTCAGCCTGATTGTACACTTCAGGTGAAAATGTCAAAATCTTCAAAATGAGCAAAAGCACAATGAAATTAATGCTTGAATCATCTTCATTTTGCTAAAATACACTAATGACAGCAAAAAGTTTGAGTCTACAACATTTAGTTAAGGTGTGAGAGCCAAAATGAACTTTTTATGGCTTTAAATGCATTTTCAGCCTGATTGTACACTTCAGGTGAAAATGTCAAAATCTTCAAAATGAGCAAAAGCACAATGAAATTAATGCTTGAATCATCTTCATTTTGCTAACATACACTAATGACAGCAAAAAGTTTGAGTCTACAACATTTAGTTAAGGTGTGAGAGCCAAAATGAACTTTTTATGGCTTTAAATGCATTTTCAGCCCGATTGTACACTTCAGGTGAAAATGTCAAAATCTTCAAAATGAGCAAAAGCACAATGAAATTAATGCTTGAATCATCTTCATTTTGCTAAAATACACTAATGACAGCAAAAAGTTTGAGTCTACAACATTTAGTTAAGGTGTGAGAGCCAAAATGAACTTTTTATGGCTTTAAATGCATTTTCAGCCTGATTGTACACTTCAGGTGAAAATGTCAAAATCTTCAAAATGAGCAAAAGCACAATGAAATGAATGCTTGAATCATCTTCATTTTGCTAACATACACTAATGACAGCAAAAAGTTTGAGTCTACAACATTTAGTTAAGGTGTGAGAGCCAAAATGAACTTTTTATGGCTTTAAATGCATTTTCAGCCTGATTGTACACTTCAGGTGAAAATGTCAAAATCTTCAAAATGAGCAAAAGCACAATGAAATTAATGCTTGAATCATCTTCATTTTGCTAAAATACACTAATGACAGCAAAAAGTTTGAGTCTACAACATTTAGTTAAGGTGTGAGAGCCAAAATGAACTTTTTATGGCTTTAAATGCATTTTCAGCCTGATTGTACACTTCAGGTGAAAATGTCAAAATCTTCAAAATGAGCAAAAGCACAATGAAATTAATGCTTGAATCATCTTCATTTTGCTAACATACACTAATGACAGCAAAAAGTTTGAGTCTACAACATTTAGTTAAGGTGTGAGAGCCAAAATGAACTTTTTATGGCTTTAAATGCATTTTCAGCCTGATTGTACACTTCAGGTGAAAATGTCAAAATCTTCAAAATGAGCAAAAGCACAATGAAATTAATGCTTGAATCATCTTCATTTTGCTAACATACACTAATGACAGCAAAAAGTTTGAGTCTACAACATTTAGTTAAGGTGTGAGAGCCAAAATGAACTTTTTATGGCTTTAAATGCATTTTCAGCCTGATTGTACACTTCAGGTGAAAATGTCAAAATCTTCAAAATGAGCAAAAGCACAATGAAATTAATGCTTGAATCATCTTCATTTTGCTAACATACACTAATGACAGCAAAAAGTTTGAGTCTACAACATTTAGTTAAGGTGTGAGAGCCAAAATGAACTTTTTATGGCTTTAAATGCATTTTCAGCCCGATTGTACACTTCAGGTGAAAATGTCAAAATCTTCAAAATGAGCAAAAGCACAATGAAATTAATGCTTGAATCATCTTCATTTTGCTAAAATACACTAATGACAGCAAAAAGTTTGAGTCTACAACATTTAGTTAAGGTGTGAGAGCCAAAATGAACTTTTTATGGCTTTAAATGCATTTTCAGCCTGATTGTACACTTCAGGTGAAAATGTCAAAATCTTCAAAATGAGCAAAAGCACAATGAAATTAATGCTTGAATCATCTTCATTTTGCTAACATACACTAATGACAGCAAAAAGTTTGAGTCTACAACATTTAGTTAAGGTGTGAGAGCCAAAATGAACTTTTTATGGCTTTAAATGCATTTTCAGCCTGATTGTACACTTCAGGTGAAAATGTCAAAATCTTCAAAATGAGCAAAAGCACAATTAAATTAATGCTTGAATCATCTTCATTTTGCTAAAATACACTAATGACAGCAAAAAGTTTGAGTCTACAACATTTAGTTAAGGTGTGAGAGCCAAAATGAACTTTTTATGGCTTTAAATGCATTTTCAGCCTGATTGTACACTTCAGGTGAAAATGTCAAAATCTTCAAAATGAGCAATAGCACAATGAAATTAATGCTTGAATCATCTTCATTTTGCTAACATACACTAATGACAGCATAAAGTTTGAGTCTACAACATTTAGTTAAGGTGTGAGAGCCAAAATGAACTTTTTATGGCTTTAAATGCATTTTCAGCCCGATTGTACACTTCAGGTGAAAATGTCAAAATCTTCAAAATGAGCAAAAGCACAATAAAATTAATGCTTGAATCATCTTCATTTTGCTAAAATATACTAATGACAGCAAAAAGTTTGAGTCTACAACATTTAGTTAAGGTGAGAGCCAAAATGAACTTTTTATTGCTTTAAACGCGTTTTCAGCCCCTAATTGTACACTTCAGGTGAAAATGTCAAAATCTTCAAAATGAGCAAAAGCACAATGAAATTAATGCTTGAATCATCTTCATTTTGCTAAAATACACTAATGACAGCAAAAAGTTTGAGTCTACAACATTTAGTTAAGGTGTGAGAGCCAAAATGAACTTTTTATGGCTTTAAATGCATTTTCAGCCTGATTGTACACTTCAGGTGAAAATGTCAAAATCTTCAAAATGAGCAAAAGCACCATGAAATTAATGCTTGAATCATCTTCATTTTGCTAACATACACTAATGACAGCAAAAAGTTTGAGTCTACAACATTTAGTTAAGGTGTGAGAGCCAAAATGAACTTTTTATTGCTTTAAACGCGTTTTCAGCCCCTAATTGTACACTTCAGGTGAAAATGTCAAAATCTTCAAAATGAGCAAAAGCACAATGAAATTAATGCTTGAATCATCTTCATTTTGCTAAAATACACTAATGACAGCAAAAAGTTTGAGTCTACAACATTTAGTTAAGGTGTGAGAGCCAAAATGAACTTTTTATGGCTTTAAATGCATTTTCAGCCCGATTGTACACTTCAGGTGAAAATCTCAAAATCTTCAAAATGAGCAAAAGCACAATAAAATTAATGCTTGAATCATCTTCATTTTGCTAAAATATACTAATGACAGCAAAAAGTTTGAGTCTACAACATTTAGTTTAGGTGTGAGAGCCAAAATGAACTTTTTATTGCTTTAAACGCGTTTTCAGCCCCTAATTGTACACTTCAGGTGAAAATGTCAAAATCTTCAAAATGAGCAAAAGCACAATGAAATTAATGCTTGAATCATCTTCATTTTGCTAAAATACACTAATGACAGCAAAAAGTTTGAGTCTGCAACATTTAGTTTAGGTGTGAGAGCCAAAATGAACTTTTTATTGCTTTAAATGCATTTTCAGCCTGATTGTACACTTCAGGTGAAAATGTCAAAATCTTCAAAATGAGCAAAAGCACAATGAAATTAATGCTTGAATCATCTTCATTTTGCTAACATACACTAATGACAGCAAAAAGTTTGAGTCTACAACATTTAGTTAAGGTGTGAGAGCCAAAATGAACTTTTTATGGCTTTAAATGCATTTTCAGCCCGATTGTACACTTCAGGTGAAAATGTCAAAATCTTCAAAATGAGCAAAAGCACAATGAAATTAATGCTTGAATCATCTTCATTTTGCTAAAATACACTAATGACAGCAAAAAGTTTGAGTCTACAACATTTAGTTAAGGTGTGAGAGCCAAAATGAACTTTTTATGGCTTTAAATGCATTTTCAGCCTGATTGTACACTTCAGGTGAAAATGTCAAAATCTTCAAAATGAGCAAAAGCACAATGAAATGAATGCTTGAATCATCTTCATTTTGCTAACATACACTAATGACAGCAAAAAGTTTGAGTCTACAACATTTAGTTAAGGTGTGAGAGCCAAAATGAACTTTTTATGGCTTTAAATGCATTTTCAGCCTGATTGTACACTTCAGGTGAAAATGTCAAAATCTTCAAAATGAGCAAAAGCACAATGAAATTAATGCTTGAATCATCTTCATTTTGCTAAAATACACTAATGACAGCAAAAAGTTTGAGTCTACAACATTTAGTTAAGGTGTGAGAGCCAAAATGAACTTTTTATGGCTTTAAATGCATTTTCAGCCTGATTGTACACTTCAGGTGAAAATGTCAAAATCTTCAAAATGAGCAAAAGCACAATGAAATTAATGCTTGAATCATCTTCATTTTGCTAACATACACTAATGACAGCAAAAAGTTTGAGTCTACAACATTTAGTTAAGGTGTGAGAGCCAAAATGAACTTTTTATGGCTTTAAATGCATTTTCAGCCTGATTGTACACTTCAGGTGAAAATGTCAAAATCTTCAAAATGAGCAAAAGCACAATGAAATTAATGCTTGAATCATCTTCATTTTGCTAACATACACTAATGACAGCAAAAAGTTTGAGTCTACAACATTTAGTTAAGGTGTGAGAGCCAAAATGAACTTTTTATGGCTTTAAATGCATTTTCAGCCTGATTGTACACTTCAGGTGAAAATGTCAAAATCTTCAAAATGAGCAAAAGCACAATGAAATTAATGCTTGAATCATCTTCATTTTGCTAACATACACTAATGACAGCAAAAAGTTTGAGTCTACAACATTTAGTTAAGGTGTGAGAGCCAAAATGAACTTTTTATGGCTTTAAATGCATTTTCAGCCCGATTGTACACTTCAGGTGAAAATGTCAAAATCTTCAAAATGAGCAAAAGCACAATGAAATTAATGCTTGAATCATCTTCATTTTGCTAACATACACTAATGACAGCAAAAAGTTTGAGTCTACAACATTTAGTTAAGGTGTGAGAGCCAAAATGAACTTTTTATGGCTTTAAATGCATTTTCAGCCTGATTGTACACTTCAGGTGAAAATGTCAAAATCTTCAAAATGAGCAAAAGCACAATGAAATTAATGCTTGAATCATCTTCATTTTGCTAACATACACTAATGACAGCAAAAAGTTTGAGTCTACAACATTTAGTTAAGGTGTGAGAGCCAAAATGAACTTTTTATGGCTTTAAATGCATTTTCAGCCTGATTGTACACTTCAGGTGAAAATGTCAAAATCTTCAAAATGAGCAAAAGCACAATGAAATTAATGCTTGAATCATCTTCATTTTGCTAACATACACTAATGACAGCAAAAAGTTTGAGTCTACAACATTTAGTTAAGGTGTGAGAGCCAAAATGAACTTTTTATGGCTTTAAATGCATTTTCAGCCCGATTGTACACTTCAGGTGAAAATGTCAAAATCTTCAAAATGAGCAAAAGCACAATGAAATTAATGCTTGAATCATCTTCATTTTGCTAAAATACACTAATGACAGCAAAAAGTTTGAGTCTACAACATTTAGTTAAGGTGTGAGAGCCAAAATGAACTTTTTATGGCTTTAAATGCATTTTCAGCCTGATTGTACACTTCAGGTGAAAATGTCAAAATCTTCAAAATGAGCAAAAGCACAATGAAATTAATGCTTGAATCATCTTCATTTTGCTAACATACACTAATGACAGCAAAAAGTTTGAGTCTACAACATTTAGTTAAGGTGTGAGAGCCAAAATGAACTTTTTATGGCTTTAAATGCATTTTCAGCCTGATTGTACACTTCAGGTGAAAATGTCAAAATCTTCAAAATGAGCAAAAGCACAATTAAATTAATGCTTGAATCATCTTCATTTTGCTAAAATACACTAATGACAGCAAAAAGTTTGAGTCTACAACATTTAGTTAAGGTGTGAGAGCCAAAATGAACTTTTTATGGCTTTAAATGCATTTTCAGCCTGATTGTACACTTCAGGTGAAAATGTCAAAATCTTCAAAATGAGCAATAGCACAATGAAATTAATGCTTGAATCATCTTCATTTTGCTAACATACACTAATGACAGCATAAAGTTTGAGTCTACAACATTTAGTTAAGGTGTGAGAGCCAAAATGAACTTTTTATGGCTTTAAATGCATTTTCAGCCCGATTGTACACTTCAGGTGAAAATGTCAAAATCTTCAAAATGAGCAAAAGCACAATAAAATTAATGCTTGAATCATCTTCATTTTGCTAAAATATACTAATGACAGCAAAAAGTTTGAGTCTACAACATTTAGTTAAGGTGAGAGCCAAAATGAACTTTTTATTGCTTTAAACGCGTTTTCAGCCCCTAATTGTACACTTCAGGTGAAAATGTCAAAATCTTCAAAATGAGCAAAAGCACAATGAAATTAATGCTTGAATCATCTTCATTTTGCTAAAATACACTAATGACAGCAAAAAGTTTGAGTCTACAACATTTAGTTAAGGTGTGAGAGCCAAAATGAACTTTTTATGGCTTTAAATGCATTTTCAGCCTGATTGTACACTTCAGGTGAAAATGTCAAAATCTTCAAAATGAGCAAAAGCACAATGAAATTAATGCTTGAATCATCTTCATTTTGCTAAAATACACTAATGACAGCAAAAAGTTTGAGTCTACAACATTTAGTTAAGGTGTGAGAGCCAAAATGAACTTTTTATGGCTTTAAATGCATTTTCAGCCTGATTGTACACTTCAGGTGAAAATGTCAAAATCTTCAAAATGAGCAAAAGCACAATGAAATTAATGCTTGAATCATCTTCATTTTGCTAACATACACTAATGACAGCAAAAAGTTTGAGTCTACAACATTTAGTTAAGGTGTGAGAGCCAAAATGAACTTTTTATGGCTTTAAATGCATTTTCAGCCTGATTGTACACTTCAGGTGAAAATGTCAAAATCTTCAAAATGAGCAAAAGCACAATGAAATTAATGCTTGAATCATCTTCATTTTGCTAACATACACTAATGACAGCAAAAAGTTTGAGTCTACAACATTTAGTTAAGGTGTGAGAGCCAAAATGAACTTTTTATGGCTTTAAATGCATTTTCAGCCTGATTGTACACTTCAGGTGAAAATGTCAAAATCTTCAAAATGAGCAAAAGCACAATGAAATTAATGCTTGAATCATCTTCATTTTGCTAACATACACTAATGACAGCAAAAAGTTTGAGTCTACAACATTTAGTTAAGGTGTGAGAGCCAAAATGAACTTTTTATGGCTTTAAATGCATTTTCAGCCCGATTGTACACTTCAGGTGAAAATGTCAAAATCTTCAAAATGAGCAAAAGCACAATGAAATTAATGCTTGAATCATCTTCATTTTGCTAAAATACACTAATGACAGCAAAAAGTTTGAGTCTACAACATTTAGTTAAGGTGTGAGAGCCAAAATGAACTTTTTATGGCTTTAAATGCATTTTCAGCCTGATTGTACACTTCAGGTGAAAATGTCAAAATCTTCAAAATGAGCAAAAGCACAATGAAATTAATGCTTGAATCATCTTCATTTTGCTAACATACACTAATGACAGCAAAAAGTTTGAGTCTACAACATTTAGTTAAGGTGTGAGAGCCAAAATGAACTTTTTATGGCTTTAAATGCATTTTCAGCCTGATTGTACACTTCAGGTGAAAATGTCAAAATCTTCAAAATGAGCAAAAGCACAATTAAATTAATGCTTGAATCATCTTCATTTTGCTAAAATACACTAATGACAGCAAAAAGTTTGAGTCTACAACATTTAGTTAAGGTGTGAGAGCCAAAATGAACTTTTTATGGCTTTAAATGCATTTTCAGCCTGATTGTACACTTCAGGTGAAAATGTCAAAATCTTCAAAATGAGCAATAGCACAATGAAATTAATGCTTGAATCATCTTCATTTTGCTAACATACACTAATGACAGCATAAAGTTTGAGTCTACAACATTTAGTTAAGGTGTGAGAGCCAAAATGAACTTTTTATGGCTTTAAATGCATTTTCAGCCCGATTGTACACTTCAGGTGAAAATGTCAAAATCTTCAAAATGAGCAAAAGCACAATAAAATTAATGCTTGAATCATCTTCATTTTGCTAAAATATACTAATGACAGCAAAAAGTTTGAGTCTACAACATTTAGTTAAGGTGAGAGCCAAAATGAACTTTTTATTGCTTTAAACGCGTTTTCAGCCCCTAATTGTACACTTCAGGTGAAAATGTCAAAATCTTCAAAATGAGCAAAAGCACAATGAAATTAATGCTTGAATCATCTTCATTTTGCTAAAATACACTAATGACAGCAAAAAGTTTGAGTCTACAACATTTAGTTAAGGTGTGAGAGCCAAAATGAACTTTTTATGGCTTTAAATGCATTTTCAGCCTGATTGTACACTTCAGGTGAAAATGTCAAAATCTTCAAAATGAGCAAAAGCACCATGAAATTAATGCTTGAATCATCTTCATTTTGCTAACATACACTAATGACAGCAAAAAGTTTGAGTCTACAACATTTAGTTAAGGTGTGAGAGCCAAAATGAACTTTTTATGGCTTTAAATGCATTTTCAGCCTGATTGTACACTTCAGGTGAAAATGTCAAAATCTTCAAAATGAGCAAAAGCACAATGAAATTAATGCTTGAATCATCTTCATTTTGCTAAAATACACTAATGACAGCAAAAAGTTTGAGTCTACAACATTTAGTTAAGGTGTGAGAGCCAAAATGAACTTTTTATGGCTTTAAATGCATTTTCAGCCTGATTGTACACTTCAGGTGAAAATGTCAAAATCTTCAAAATGAGCAAAAGCACAATGAAATTAATGCTTGAATCATCTTCATTTTGCTAAAATACACTAATGACAGCAAAAAGTTTGAGTCTACAACATTTAGTTAAGGTGTGAGAGCCAAAATGAACTTTTTATGGCTTTAAATGCATTTTCAGCCTGATTGTACACTTCAGGTGAAAATGTCAAAATCTTCAAAATGAGCAAAAGCACAATGAAATTAATGCTTGAATCATCTTCATTTTGCTAACATACACTAATGACAGCAAAAAGTTTGAGTCTACAACATTTAGTTAAGGTGTGAGAGCCAAAATGAACTTTTTATTGCTTTAAACGCGTTTTCAGCCCCTAATTGTACACTTCAGGTGAAAATGTCAAAATCTTCAAAATGAGCAAAAGCACAATGAAATTAATGCTTGAATCATCTTCATTTTGCTAAAATACACTAATGACAGCAAAAAGTTTGAGTCTACAACATTTAGTTAAGGTGTGAGAGCCAAAATGAACTTTTTATGGCTTTAAATGCATTTTCAGCCCGATTGTACACTTCAGGTGAAAATGTCAAAATCTTCAAAATGAGCAAAAGCACAATAAAATTAATGCTTGAATCATCTTCATTTTGCTAAAATATACTAATGACAGCAAAAAGTTTGAGTCTACAACATTTAGTTAAGGTGTGAGAGCCAAAATGAACTTTTTATTGCTTTAAACGCGTTTTCAGCCCCTAATTGTACACTTCAGGTGAAAATGTCAAAATCTTCAAAATGAGCAAAAGCACAATGAAATTAATGCTTGAATCATCTTCATTTTGCTAAAATACACTAATGACAGCAAAAAGTTTGAGTCTACAACATTTAGTTAAGGTGTGAGAGCCAAAATGAACTTTTTATGGCTTTAAATGCATTTTCAGCCTGATTGTACACTTCAGGTGAAAATGTCAAAATCTTCAAAATGAGCAAAAGCACAATGAAATTAATGCTTGAATCATCTTCATTTTGCTAAAATACACTAATGACAGCAAAAAGTTTGAGTTTACAACATTTAGTTAAGGTGTGAGAGCCAAAATGAACTTTTTATGGCTTTAAATGCATTTTCAGCCTGATTGTACACTTCAGGTGAAAATGTCAAAATCTTCAAAATGAGCAAAAGCACAATGAAATTAATGCTTGAATCATCTTCATTTTGCTAACATACACTAATGACAGCAAAAAGTTTGAGTCTACAACATTTAGTTAAGGTGTGAGAGCCAAAATGAACTTTTTATGGCTTTAAATGCATTTTCAGCCTGATTGTACACTTCAGGTGAAAATGTCAAAATCTTCAAAATGAGCAAAAGCACAATGAAATTAATGCTTGAATCATCTTCATTTTGCTAACATACACTAATGACAGCAAAAAGTTTGAGTCTACAACATTTAGTTAAGGTGTGAGAGCCAAAATGAACTTTTTATGGCTTTAAATGCATTTTCAGCCTGATTGTACACTTCAGGTGAAAATGTCAAAATCTTCAAAATGAGCAAAAGCACAATGAAATTAATGCTTGAATCATCTTCATTTTGCTAAAATACACTAATGACAGCAAAAAGTTTGAGTCTACAACATTTAGTTAAGGTGTGAGAGCCAAAATGAACTTTTTATGGCTTTAAATGCATTTTCAGCCTGATTGTACACTTCAGGTGAAAATGTCAAAATCTTCAAAATGAGCAAAAGCACAATGAAATTAATGCTTGAATAATCTTCATTTTGCTAACATACACTAATGACAGCAAAAAGTTTGAGTCTACAACATTTAGTTAAGGTGTGAGAGCCAAAATGAACTTTTTATTGCTTTAAACGCGTTTTCAGCCCCTAATTGTACACTTCAGGTGAAAATGTCAAAATCTTCAAAATGAGCAAAAGCACAATGAAATTAATGCTTGAATCATCTTCATTTTGCTAAAATACACTAATGACAGCAAAAAGTTTGAGTCTACAACATTTAGTTAAGGTGTGAGAGCCAAAATGAACTTTTTATGGCTTTAAATGCATTTTCAGCCTGATTGTACACTTCAGGTGAAAATGTCAAAATCTTCAAAATGAGCAAAAGCACAATGAAATTAATGCTTGAATCATCTTCATTTTGCTAACATACACTAATGACAGCAAAAAGTTTGAGTCTACAACATTTAGTTAAGGTGTGAAGCCAAAATGAACTTTTTATGGCTTTAAATGCATTTTCAGCCCGATTGTACACTTCAGGTGAAAATGTCAAAATCTTCAAAATGAGCAAAAGCACAATGAAATTAATGCTTGAATCATCTTCATTTTGCTAAAATACACTAATGACAGCAAAAAGTTTGAGTCTACAACATTTAGTTAAGGTGTGAGAGCCAAAATGAACTTTTTATGGCTTTAAATGCATTTTCAGCCTGATTGTACACTTCAGGTGAAAATGTCAAAATCTTCAAAATGAGCAAAAGCACAATGAAATTAATGCTTGAATCATCTTCATTTTGCTAACATACACTAATGACAGCAAAAAGTTTGAGTCTACAACATTTAGTTAAGGTGTGAGAGCCAAAATGAACTTTTTATGGCTTTAAATGCATTTTCAGCCTGATTGTACACTTCAGGTGAAAATGTCAAAATCTTCAAAATGAGCAAAAGCACAATGAAATTAATGCTTGAATCATCTTCATTTTGCTAAAATACACTAATGACAGCAAAAAGTTTGAGTCTACAACATTTAGTTAAGGTGTGAGAGCCAAAATGAACTTTTTATGGCTTTAAATGCATTTTCAGCCTGATTGTACACTTCAGGTGAAAATGTCAAAATCTTCAAAATGAGCAAAAGCACAATGAAATTAATGCTTGAATCATCTTCATTTTGCTAACATACACTAATGACAGCAAAAAGTTTGAGTCTACAACATTTAGTTAAGGTGTGAGAGCCAAAATGAACTTTTTATTGCTTTAAACGCGTTTTCAGCCCCTAATTGTACACTTCAGGTGAAAATGTCAAAATCTTCAAAATGAGCAAAAGCACAATGAAATTAATGCTTGAATCATCTTCATTTTGCTAAAATACACTAATGACAGCAAAAAGTTTGAGTCTACAACATTTAGTTAAGGTGTGAGAGCCAAAATGAACTTTTTATGGCTTTAAATGCATTTTCAGCCTGATTGTACACTTCAGGTGAAAATGTCAAAATCTTCAAAATGAGCAAAAGCACAATGAAATTAATGCTTGAATCATCTTCATTTTGCTAACATACACTAATGACAGCAAAAAGTTTGAGTCTACAACATTTAGTTAAGGTGTGAGAGCCAAAATGAACTTTTTATGGCTTTAAATGCATTTTCAGCCCGATTGTACACTTCAGGTGAAAATGTCAAAATCTTCAAAATGAGCAAAAGCACAATGAAATTAATGCTTGAATCATCTTCATTTTGCTAAAATACACTAATGACAGCAAAAAGTTTGAGTCTACAACATTTAGTTAAGGTGTGAGAGCCAAAATGAACTTTTTATGGCTTTAAATGCATTTTCAGCCTGATTGTACACTTCAGGTGAAAATGTCAAAATCTTCAAAATGAGCAAAAGCACAATGAAATTAATGCTTGAATCATCTTCATTTTGCTAACATACACTAATGACAGCAAAAAGTTTGAGTCTACAACATTTAGTTAAGGTGTGAGAGCCAAAATGAACTTTTTATGGCTTTAAATGCATTTTCAGCCTGATTGTACACTTCAGGTGAAAATGTCAAAATCTTCAAAATGAGCAAAAGCACAATGAAATTAATGCTTGAATCATCTTCATTTTGCTAAAATACACTAATGACAGCAAAAAGTTTGAGTCTACAACATTTAGTTAAGGTGTGAGAGCCAAAATGAACTTTTTATGGCTTTAAATGCATTTTCAGCCTGATTGTACACTTCAGGTGAAAATGTCAAAATCTTCAAAATGAGCAATAGCACAATGAAATTAATGCTTGAATCATCTTCATTTTGCTAACATACACTAATGACAGCATAAAGTTTGAGTCTACAACATTTAGTTAAGGTGTGAGAGCCAAAATGAACTTTTTATGGCTTTAAATGCATTTTCAGCCCGATTGTACACTTCAGGTGAAAATGTCAAAATCTTCAAAATGAGCAAAAGCACAATAAAATTAATGCTTGAATCATCTTCATTTTGCTAAAATATACTAATGACAGCAAAAAGTTTGAGTCTACAACATTTAGTTAAGGTGAGAGCCAAAATGAACTTTTTATTGCTTTAAACGCGTTTTCAGCCCCTAATTGTACACTTCAGATGAAAATGTCAAAATCTTCAAAATGAGCAAAAGCACAATGAAATTAATGCTTTAATCATCTTCATTTTGCTAAAATACACTAATGACAGCAAAAAGTTTGAGTCTACAACATTTAGTTAAGGTGTGAGAGCCAAAATGAACTTTTTATGGCTTTAAATGCATTTTCAGCCTGATTGTACACTTCAGGTGAAAATGTCAAAATCTTCAAAATGAGCAAAAGCACCATGAAATTAATGCTTGAATCATCTTCATTTTGCTAACATACACTAATGACAGCAAAAAGTTTGAGTCTACAACATTTAGTTAAGGTGTGAGAGCCAAAATGAACTTTTTATGGCTTTAAATGCATTTTCAGCCTGATTGTACACTTCAGGTGAAAATGTCAAAATCTTCAAAATGAGCAAAAGCACAATGAAATTAATGCTTGAATCATCTTCATTTTGCTAAAATACACTAATGACAGCAAAAAGTTTGAGTCTACAACATTTAGTTAAGGTGTGAGAGCCAAAATGAACTTTTTATGGCTTTAAATGCATTTTCAGCCTGATTGTACACTTCAGGTGAAAATGTCAAAATCTTCAAAATGAGCAAAAGCACAATGAAATTAATGCTTGAATCATCTTCATTTTGCTAAAATACACTAATGACAGCAAAAAGTTTGAGTCTACAACATTTAGTTAAGGTGTGAGAGCCAAAATGAACTTTTTATGGCTTTAAATGCATTTTCAGCCTGATTGTACACTTCAGGTGAAAATGTCAAAATCTTCAAAATGAGCAAAAGCACAATGAAATTAATGCTTGAATCATCTTCATTTTGCTAAAATACACTAATGACAGCAAAAAGTTTGAGTCTACAACATTTAGTTAAGGTGTGAGAGCCAAAATGAACTTTTTATGGCTTTAAATGCATTTTCAGCCCGATTGTACACTTCAGGTGAAAATGTCAAAATCTTCAAAATGAGCAAAAGCACAATGAAATTAATGCTTGAATCATCTTCATTTTGCTAAAATACACTAATGACAGCAAAAAGTTTGAGTCTACAACATTTAGTTAAGGTGTGAGAGCCAAAATGAACTTTTTATGGCATTAAATGCATTTTCAGTTCGATTGTACACTTCAGGTGAAAATGTCAAAATCTTCAAAATGAGCAAAAGCACAATGAAATTAATGCTTGAATCATCTTCATTTTGCTAAAATACACTAATGACAGCAAAAAGTTTGAGTCTACAACATTTAGTTAAGGTGTGAGAGCCAAAATGAACTTTTTATGGCTTTAAATGCATTTTCAGCCTGATTGTACACTTCAGGTGAAAATGTCAAAATCTTCAAAATGAGCAAAAGCACAATGAAATTAATGCTTGAATCATCTTCATTTTGCTAACATACACTAATGACAGCAAAAAGTTTGAGTCTACAACATTTAGTTAAGGTGTGAGAGCCAAAATGAACTTTTTATGGCTTTAAATGCATTTTCAGCCCCTAATTGTACACTTCAGGTGAAAATGTCAAAATCTTCAAAATGAGCAAAAGCACAATGAAATTAATGCTTGACTCATCTTCATTTTGCTAAAATACACTAATGACAGCAAAAAGTTTGAGTCTACAACATTTAGTTAAGGTGTGAGAGCCAAAATGAACTTTTTATTGCTTTAAACGCGTTTTCAGCCCCTAATTGTACACTTCAGGTGAAAATGTCAAAATCTTCAAAATGAGCAAAAGCACAATGAAATTAATGCTTGAATCATCTTCATTTTGCTACAATACACTAATGACAGCAAAAAGTTTGAGTCTACAACATTTAGTTAAGGTGTGAGAGCCAAAATGAACTTTTTATGGCTTTAAATGCATTTTCAGCCTGATTGTACACTTCAGGTGAAAATGTCAAAATCTTCAAAATGAGCAAAAGCACAATGAAATTAATGCTTGAATCATCTTCATTTTGCTAACATACACTAATGACAGCATAAAGTTTGAGTCTACAACATTTAGTTAAGGTGTGAGAGCCAAAATGAACTTTTTATGGCTTTAAATGCATTTTCAGCCTGATTGTAGACTTCAGGTGAAAATGTCAAAATCTTCAAAATGAGCAAAAGCACAATGAAATTAATGCTTGAATCATCTTCATTTTGCTAAAATACACTAATGACAACAAAAAGTTTGAGTCTACAAAATTTAGTTAAGGTGTGAGAGCCAAAATGAACTTTTTATGGCTTTAAATGCATTTTCAGCCTGATTGTACACTTCAGGTGAAAATGTCAAAATCTTCAAAATGAGCAAAAGCACAATGAAATTAATGCTTGAATCATCTTCATTTTGCTAAAATACACTAATGACAGCAAAAAGTTTGAGTCTACAACATTTAGTTAAGGTGTGAGAGCCAAAATGAACTTTTTATGGCTTTAAATGCATTTTCAGCCCGATTGTACACTTCAGGTGAAAATGTCAAAATCTTCAAAATGAGCAAAAGCACAATAAAATTAATGCTTGAATCATCTTCATTTTGCTAAAATATACTAATGACAGCAAAAAGTTTGAGTCTACAACATTTAGTTAAGGTGTGAGAGCCAAAATGAACTTTTTATTGCTTTAAACGCGTTTTCAGCCCCTAATTGTACACTTCAGGTGAAAATGTCAAAATCTTCAAAATGAGCAAAAGCACAATGAAATTAATGCTTGAATCATCTTCATTTTGCTACAATACACTAATGACAGCAAAAAGTTTGAGTCTACAACATTTAGTTAAGGTGTGAGAGCCAAAATGAACTTTTTATGGCTTTAAATGCATTTTCAGCCTGATTGTACACTTCAGGTGAAAATGTCAAAATCTTCAAAATGAGCAAAAGCACAATGAAATTAATGCTTGAAACATCTTCATTTTGCTAACATACACTAATGACAGCAAAAAGTTTGAGTCTACAACATTTAGTTAAGGTGTGAGAGCCAAAATGAACTTTTTATGGCTTTAAATGCATTTTCAGCCTGATTGTACACTTCAGGTGAAAATGTCAAAATCTTCAAAATGAGCAAAAGCACAATGAAATTAATGCTTGAATCATCTTCATTTTGCTAAAATACACTAATGACAGCAAAAAGTTTGAGTCTACAACATTTAGTTAAGGTGTGAGAGCCAAAATGAACTTTTTATTGCTTTAAACGCGTTTTCAGCCCCTAATTGTACACTTCAGGTGAAAATGTCAAAATCTTCAAAATGAGCAAAAGCACAATGAAATTAATGCTTGAATCATCTTCATTTTGCTAAAATACACTAATGACAGCAAAAAGTTTGAGTCTACAACATTTAGTTAAGGTGTGAGAGCCAAAATGAACTTTTTATGGCTTTAAATGCATTTTCAGCCTGATTGTACACTTCAGGTGAAAATGTCAAAATCTTCAAAATGAGCAAAAGCACAATGAAATTAATGCTTGATTCATCTTCATTTTGCTAACATACACTAATGACAGCAAAAAGTTTGAGTCTACAACATTTAGTTAAGGTGTGAGAGCCAAAATGAACTTTTTATGGCTTTAAATGCATTTTCAGCCCGATTGTACACTTCAGGTGAAAATGTCAAAATCTTCAAAATGAGCAAAAGCACAATGAAATTAATGCTTGAATCATCTTCATTTTGCTAACATACACTAATGACAGCAAAAAGTTTGAGTCTACAACATTTAGTTAAGGTGTGAGAGCCAAAATGAACTTTTTATGGCTTTAAATGCATTTTCAGCCTGATTGTACACTTCAGGTGAAAATGTCAAAATCTTCAAAATGAGCAAAAGCACAATGAAATTAATGCTTGAATCATCTTCATTTTGCTAAAATACACTAATGACAGCAAAAAGTTTGAGTCTACAACATTTAGTTAAGGTGTGAGAGCCAAAATGAACTTTTTATTGCTTTAAACGCGTTTTCAGCCCCTAATTGTACACTTCAGGTGAAAATGTCAAAATCTTAAAAATGAGCAAAAGCACAATGAAATTAATGCTTGAATCATCTTCATTTTGCTAAAATACACTAATGACAGCAAAAACTTTGAGTCTACAACATTTAGTTAAGGTGTGAGAGCCAAAATGAACTTTTTATGGCTTTAAATGCGCCTGATTGTACACTTCAGGTGAAAATGTCAAAATCTTCAAAATGAGCAAAAGCACAATGAAATTAATGCTTGAATCATCTTCATTTTGCTAACATACACTAATGACAGCAAAAAGTTTGAGTCTACAACATTTAGTTAAGGTGTGAGAGCCAAAATGAACTTTTTATTGCTTTAAACGCGTTTTCAGCCCCTAATTGTACACTTCAGGTGAAAATGTCAAAATCTTCAAAATGAGCAAAAGCACAATGAAATTAATGCTTGAATCATCTTCATTTTGCTAAAATACACTAATGACAGCAAAAAGTTTGAGTCTACAACATTTAGTTAAGGTGTGAGAGCCAAAATGAACTTTTTATGGCTTTAAATGCATTTTCAGCCCGATTGTACACTTCAGGTGAAAATGTCAAAATCTTCAAAATGAGCAAAAGCACAATGAAATTAATGCTTGAATCATCTTCATTTTGCTAAAATACACTAATGACAGCAAAAAGTTTGAGTCTACAACATTTAGTTAAGGTGTGAGAGCCAAAATGAACTTTTTATGGCTTTAAATGCATTTTCAGCCTGATTGTACACTTCAGGTGAAAATGTCAAAATCTTCAAAATGAGCAAAAGCACAATGAAATTAATGCTTGAATCATCTTCATTTTGCTAACATACACTAATGACAGCAAAAAGTTTGAGTCTACAACATTTAGTTAAGGTGTGAGAGCCAAAATGAACTTTTTATGGCTTTAAATGCATTTTCAGCCCGATTGTACACTTCAGGTGAAAATGTCAAAATCTTCAAAATGAGCAAAAGCACAATAAAATTAATGCTTGAATCATCTTCATTTTGCTAAAATATACTAATGACAGCAAAAAGTTTGAGTCTACAACATTTAGTTAAGGTGTGAGAGCCAAAATGAACTTTTTATTGCTTTAAACGCGTTTTCAGCCCCTAATTGTACACTTCAGGTGAAAATGTCAAAATCTTCAAAATGAGCAAAAGCACAATGAAATTGATGCTTGAATCATCTTCATTTTGCTAAAATACACTAATGACAGCAAAAAGTTTGAGTCTACAACATTTAGTTAAGGTGTGAGAGCCAAAATGAACTTTTTATGGCTTTAAATGCATTTTCAGCCTGATTGTACACTTCAGGTGAAAATGTCAAAATCTTCAAAATGAGCAAAAGCACAATGAAATTAATGCTTGAATCATCTTCATTTTGCTAACATACACTAATGACAGCAACAAGTTTGAGTCTACAACATTTAGTTAAGGTGTGAGAGCCAAAATGAACTTTTTATGGCTTTAAATGCATTTTCAGCCTGATTGTACACTTCAGGTGAAAATGTCAAAATCTTCAAAATGAGCAAAAGCACAATGAAATTAATGCTTGAATCATCTTCATTTTGCTAACATACACTAATGACAGCAAAAAGTTTGAGTCTACAACATTTAGTTAAGGTGTGAGAGCCAAAATGAACTTTTTATTGCTTTAAACGCGTTTTCAGCCCCTAATTGTACACTTCAGGTGAAAATGTCAAAATCTTCAAAATGAGCAAAAGCACAATGAAATTAATGCTTGAATCATCTTCATTTTGCTAAAATACACTAATGACAGCAAAAAGTTTGAGTCTACAACATTTAGTTAAGGTGTGAGAGCCAAAATGAACTTTTTATGGCTTTAAATGCATTTTCAGCCTGATTGTACACTTCAGGTGAAAATGTCAAAATCTTCAAAATGAGCAAAAGCACAATGAAATTAATGCTTGAATCATCTTCATTTTGCTAACATACACTAATGACAGCAAAAAGTTTGAATCTACAACATTTAGTTAAGGTGTGAGAGCCAAAATGAACTTTTTATTGCTTTAAATGCATTTTCAGCCCGATTGTACACTTCAGGTGAAAATGTCAAAATCTTCAAAATGAGCAAAAGCACAATGAAATTAATGCTTGAATCATCTTCATTTTGCTAAAATACACTAATGACAGCAAAAAGTTTGAGTCTACAACATTTAGTTAAGGTGTGAGAGCCAAAATGAACTTTTTATGGCTTTAAATGCATTTTCAGCCTGATTGTACACTTCAGGTGAAAATGTCAAAATCTTCAAAATGAGCAAAAGCACAATGAAATTAATGCTTGAATCATCTTCATTTTGCTAACATACACTAATGACAGCAAAAAGTTTGAGTCTACAACATTTAGTTAAGGTGTGAGAGCCAAAATGAACTTTTTATGGCTTTAAATGCATTTTCAGCCCGATTGTACACTTCAGGTGAAAATGTCAAAATCTTCAAAATGAGCAAAAGCACAATAAAATTAATGCTTGAATCATCTTCATTTTGCTAAAATATACTAATGACAGCAAAAAGTTTGAGTCTACAACATTTAGTTAAGGTGTGAGAGCCAAAATGAACTTTTTATTGCTTTAAACGCGTTTTCAGCCCCTAATTGTACACTTCAGGTGAAAATGTCAAAATCTTCAAAATGAGCAAAAGCACAATGAAATTAATGCTTGAATCATCTTCATTTTTTTCTAAAATACACTAATGACAGCAAAAAGTTTGAGTCTACAACATTTAGTTAAGGTGTGAGAGCCAAAATGAACTTTTTATGGCTTTAAATGCATTTTCAGCCTGATTGTACACTTCAGGTGAAAATGTCAAAATCTTCAAAATGAGCAAAAGCACAATGAAATTAATGCTTGAATCATCTTCATTTTGCTAACATACACTAATGACAGCAAAAAGTTTGAGTCTACAACATTTAGTTAAGGTGTGAGAGCCAAAATGAACTTTTTATGGCTTTAAATGCATTTTCAGCCCGATTGTACACTTCAGGTGAAAATGTCAAAATCTTCAAAATGAGCAAAAGCACAATGAAATTAATGCTTGAATCATCTTCATTTTGCTAAAATACACTAATGACAGCAAAAAGTTTGAATCTACAACATTTAGTTAAGGTGTGAGAGCCAAAATGAACTTTTTATTGCTTTAAATGCATTTTCAGCCCGATTGTACACTTCAGGTGAAAATGTCAAAATCTTCAAAATGAGCAAAAGCACAATGAAATTAATGCTTGAATCATCTTCATTTTGCTAAAATACACTAATGACAGCAAAAAGTTTGAGTCTACAACATTTAGTTAAGGTGTGAGAGCCAAAATGAACTTTTTATGGCTTTAAATGCATTTTCAGCCTGATTGTACACTTCAGGTGAAAATGTCAAAATCTTCAAAATGAGCAAAAGCACAATGAAATTAATGCTTGAATCATCTTCATTTTGCTAACATACACTAATGACAGCAAAAAGTTTGAGTCTACAACATTTAGTTAAGGTGTGAGAGCCAAAATGAACTTTTTATGGCTTTAAATGCATTTTCAGCCTGATTGTACACTTCAGGTGAAAATGTCAAAATCTTCAAAATGAGCAAAAGCACAATGAAATTAATGCTTGAATCATCTTCATTTTGCTAACATACACTAATGACAGCAAAAAGTTTGAGTCTACAACATTTAGTTAAGGTGTGAGAGCCAAAATGAACTTTTTATGGCTTTAAATGCATTTTCAGCCCGATTGTACACTTCAGGTGAAAATGTCAAAATCTTCAAAATGAGCAAAAGCACAATAAAATTAATGCTTGAATCATCTTCATTTTGCTAAAATATACTAATGACAGCAAAAAGTTTGAGTCTACAACATTTAGTTAAGGTGTGAGAGCCAAAATGAACTTTTTATTGCTTTAAACGCGTTTTCAGCCCCTAATTGTACACTTCAGGTGAAAATGTCAAAATCTTCAAAATGAGCAAAAGCACAATGAAATTAATGCTTGAATCATCTTCATTTTGCTAACATACACTAATGACAGCAACAAGTTTGAGTCTACAACATTTAGTTAAGGTGTGAGAGCCAAAATGAACTTTTTATGGCTTTAAATGCATTTTCAGCCTGATTGTACACTTCAGGTGAAAATGTCAAAATCTTCAAAATGAGCAAAAGCACAATGAAATTAATGCTTGAATCATCTTCATTTTGCTAACATACACTAATGACAGCAAAAAGTTTGAGTCTACAACATTTAGTTAAGGTGTGAGAGCCAAAATGAACTTTTTATTGCTTTAAACGCGTTTTCAGCCCCTAATTGTACACTTCAGGTGAAAATGTCAAAATCTTCAAAATGAGCAAAAGCACAATGAAATTAATGCTTGAATCATCTTCATTTTGCTAAAATACACTAATGACAGCAAAAAGTTTGAGTCTACAACATTTAGTTAAGGTGTGAGAGCCAAAATGAACTTTGTATGGCTTTAAATGCATTTTCAGCCTGATTGTACACTTCAGGTGAAAATGTCAAAATCTTCAAAATGAGCAAAAGCACAATGAAATTAATGCTTGAATCATCTTCATTTTGCTAACATACACTAATGACAGCAACAAGTTTGAGTCTACAACATTTAGTTAAGGTGTGAGAGCCAAAATGAACTTTTTATGGCTTTAAATGCATTTTCAGCCTGATTGTACACTTCAGGTGAAAATGTCAAAATCTTCAAAATGAGCAAAAGCACAATGAAATTAATGCTTGAATCATCTTCATTTTGCTAACATACACTAATGACAGCAAAAAGTTTGAGTCTACAACATTTAGTTAAGGTGTGAGAGCCAAAATGAACTTTTTATGGCTTTAAATGCATTTTCAGCCCGATTGTACACTTCAGGTGAAAATGTCAAAATCTTCAAAATGAGCAAAAGCACAATAAAATTAATGCTTGAATCATCTTCATTTTGCTAAAATATACTAATGACAGCAAAAAGTTTGAGTCTACAACATTTAGTTAAGGTGTGAGAGCCAAAATGAACTTTTTATTGCTTTAAACGCGTTTTCAGCCCCTAATTGTACACTTCAGGTGAAAATGTCAAAATCTTCAAAATGAGCAAAAGCACAATGAAATTAATGCTTGAATCATCTTCATTTTGCTAAAATACACTAATGACAGCAAAAAGTTTGAATCTACAACATTTAGTTAAGGTGTGAGAGCCAAAATGAACTTTTATTGCTTTAAATGCATTTTCAGCCCGATTGTACACTTCAGGTGAAAATGTCAAAATCTTCAAAATGAGCAAAAGCACAATGAAATTAATGCTTGAATCATCTTCATTTTGCTAACATACACTAATGACAGCAACAAGTTTGAGTCTACAACATTTAGTTAAGGTGTGAGAGCCAAAATGAACTTTTTATGGCTTTAAATGCATTTTCAGCCTGATTGTACACTTCAGGTGAAAATGTCAAAATCTTCAAAATGAGCAAAAGCACAATGAAATTAATGCTTGAATCATCTTCATTTTGCTAACATACACTAATGACAGCAAAAAGTTTGAGTCTACAACATTTAGTTAAGGTGTGAGAGCCAAAATGAACTTTTTATGGCTTTAAATGCATTTTCAGCCCGATTGTACACTTCAGGTGAAAATGTCAAAATCTTCAAAATGAGCAAAAGCACAATGAAATTAATGCTTGAATCATCTTCATTTTGCTAAAATACACTATTGACAGCAAAAAGTTTGAATCTACAACATTTAGTTAAGGTGTGAGAGCCAAAATGAACTTTTTATTGCTTTAAATGCATTTTCAGCCCGATTGTACACTTCAGGTGAAAATGTCAAAATCTTCAAAATGAGCAAAAGCACAATGAAATTAATGCTTGAATCATCTTCATTTTGCTAAAATACACTAATGACAGCAAAAAGTTTGAGTCTACAACATTTAGTTAAGGTGTGAGAGCCAAAATGAACTTTTTATGGCTTTAAATGCATTTTCAGCCTGATTGTACACTTCAGGTGAAAATGTCAAAATCTTCAAAATGAGCAAAAGCACAATGAAATTAATGCTTGAATCATCTTCATTTTGCTAACATACACTAATGACAGCAAAAAGTTTGAGTCTACAACATTTAGTTAAGGTGTGAGAGCCAAAATGAACTTTTTATGGCTTTAAATGCATTTTCAGCCCGATTGTACACTTCAGGTGAAAATGTCAAAATCTTCAAAATGAGCAAAAGCACAATAAAATTAATGCTTGAATCATCTTCATTTTGCTAAAATATACTAATGACAGCAAAAAGTTTGAGTCTACAACATTTAGTTAAGGTGTGAGAGCCAAAATGAACTTTTTATTGCTTTAAACGCGTTTTCAGCCCCTAATTGTACACTTCAGGTGAAAATGTCAAAATCTTCAAAATGAGCAAAAGCACAATGAAATTAATGCTTGAATCATCTTCATTTTGCTAACATACACTAATGACAGCAACAAGTTTGAGTCTACAACATTTAGTTAAGGTGTGAGAGCCAAAATGAACTTTTTATGGCTTTAAATGCATTTTCAGCCTGATTGTACACTTCAGGTGAAAATGTCAAAATCTTCAAAATGAGCAAAAGCACAATGAAATTAATGCTTGAATCATCTTCATTTTGCTAACATACACTAATGACAGCAAAAAGTTTGAGTCTACAACATTTAGTTAAGGTGTGAGAGCCAAAATGAACTTTTTATGGCTTTAAATGCATTTTCAGCCCGATTGTACACTTCAGGTGAAAATGTCAAAATCTTCAAAATGAGCAAAAGCACAATAAAATTAATGCTTGAATCATCTTCATTTTGCTAAAATATACTAATGACAGCAAAAAGTTTGAGTCTACAACATTTAGTTAAGGTGTGAGAGCCAAAATGAACTTTTTATGGCTTTAAATGCATTTTCAGCCTGATTGTACACTTCAGGTGAAAATGTCAAAATCTTCAAAATGAGCAAAAGCACAATGAAATTAATGCTTGAATCATCTTCATTTTGCTAACATACACTAATGACAGCAAAAAGTTTGAATCTACAACATTTAGTTAAGGTGTGAGAGCCAAAATGAACTTTTTATTGCTTTAAATGCATTTTCAGCCCGATTGTACACTTCAGGTGAAAATGTCAAAATCTTCAAAATGAGCAAAAGCACAATGAAATTAATGCTTGAATCATCTTCATTTTGCTAAAATACACTAATGACAGCAAAAAGTTTGAGTCTACAACATTTAGTTAAGGTGTGAGAGCCAAAATGAACTTTTTATGGCTTTAAATGCATTTTCAGCCCGATTGTACACTTCAGGTGAAAATGTCAAAATCTTCAAAATGAGCAAAAGCACAATAAAATTAATGCTTGAATCATCTTCATTTTGCTAAAATATACTAATGACAGCAAAAAGTTTGAGTCTACAACATTTAGTTAA